>NC_056718.1:1867979-2167979 GCF_018831695.1 Puntigrus tetrazona
TTCCCTGGCGCTACAAAGAGCCTCAGGGTCTGCGAATGGCATAACAGAGCAAGATCACTAAAAAGTCGCCCGCCACCCGGATCTAGATTCCCTAGCCGCCCCAGAACACGTTGTATCACCGCCCTCATCCACTTTCAGAGCCGCCTGGAGACTTTAATAGCACGCGCTCTCTGTGTTCTTCCGATTCAAATAAATGTTACACACATTTTGAAATTCTTCTTCAAACTCAAGACTAGAAAAAGACAAAGAATAAGGCCGAAGTTCACAAAGTAACTCATTGTCGATGTTGTAAAATTTATTGAGTACAAGTGGATCTGTGCAAACTGAACATCAATCACACCTGGTCTCGTGTTGCTGTATAATCATTTCCATTTATGGGTCAGTGCCATATAAAAATGCCCATGATAGAGATAAGGGAAAAAGTTTAGCTTAACACATTTGTGCCAGTTTCTTAAAGGTCCCATATTGTACACCGTTTCGATGCCCTCAAGAAAATATATCTGTGGTATAAGTAACAAAAACCATCTCGATGGGTTTTTACAGCTCCTTGTCAAAACCAGCTTGATTTTGGCCTGTCTGATTACTATTCATGGGCCTCTCTTCTGATTGGTCTGTTGGTCTGAGTGACTCACGACCGGGCCAATCAAATGTGACGACATCGCAATTATGTCACAGCGCTAACTGGATGCAAAACAAAGCTAAGGCTGAGGCGGCGCTTTCAGAATGAGTTTAAAATACCATGTTAAACAAATTATTATTTTCAAAATAAAAGTCCTAATCCAGGGGTGCCCAACCCTGCTTTTAATTTCCAAGCGATCCCTTCAGGTGTGTTTGATTAGAGCGGGAACTGAACTTTGCAGGAGCGTCGATCGCCAGTGGGACTGGGCACCCCTGTCCTAATCAGACTGACCCAGATAAATGACCGTCACAGATTTTGTTTCCTATAAAACAATAAAACCAAACGGAGCGTTTATCTGTAAATTGATAGCAGGCCTCCAGTACCGTGAGCTACATCAACTCATCAAAACGAACACTGCGGACAGAGACGAATCGACTGACGTTGTCTAACTGGAGTGTTTTCTGTCATTTACACATTGTAATAATCTATGCTATTTTGTCAACAACGTCTGTGGATGGACTCAAAACATCTATGACTCGTGTGTGTGTACATCCAAACTACACAAGCTCTTTTCAGATGAACCGATCTGCTCAGAGAATCAGGGGTTTCCGTTTCCAGGACCCCGTCACTGTGTAAATAATAATAATGACACTTTAATATATTCATGAATAAGTGACCTGTAAGGTCTGCTGTCTACACGATCTACTGATAAATAGCGATGTTGTGTGTGTGTGTGTGTGTGTGTGTGTGTGTGTGTGTGAGAAACCCGAGTTGTAATTCCAGTGAAAACAAACCTAAAAAGCATACAATGGAGCTATATTTAAATGTGTGCATGATGACGAGCATGAAAGCTGCTAGAACAGCTTCTGTTCTTCTTTCACTAGGATGCATGAACACGGACGCAGAGCTCAGAGCGTCACAATTATCTCAAAGCGGTTTACTTCAAGTCTGGGGTTTGAGCAGGACAAGTTCTTACACTGCAATACCGATCCTGTTATGTGCACACTGTATACACACACACACACACACACACACACACACACACACAAATAAGATCTTTTTTTCCAGGGAATTTTTTTAACAGGCTTTGGCATTTGAACTCTTCATACACACATTTAAAAGTGCATGTCAGCAATTTGCTCTCTCGTAAATTACTGGAATATAAAAAACACATGTTGTTCGTGAAAGCATGCTTTGTTTCCTGACAGTACAAGCAGGGCCGGTCCAAATCATATCTGGTCCACTTTTAACATATGGTTCTACATACATACTGCAACGATTTTTTTAAAATGCCAATCAAAAGTATCTTAAGCTGTACAACTACGCTGTTCTGTAATGATTTTTTTTTACACAGTAATTACCAGCAAATAAAAAACACAGCATTTACCTCAAAAATGTGTTGATGAGGCTTCAAACCAAACTACAGAGCGTCATCTCGTTCCGTATTCACACAGAACACATTATCAGTAATTCACTGGTGACTTAAATCTATCTATTTTGTCCCAAGTCTGTTGATGAAGGACACCACAGGAAGTTGTTGTGATGTCATCAGCCGACCAGCATTGTCGTTTCCCACAGGTTTGACATTTAAGTGATTTAGATGATAAATTTGGGTGAAGGTCGCGTCGCTCGAGTCACCATCACCCAAAATGCATCGGCAGCTAGCATCCAGCCAATCACAGCAGCAGGAACACTTCATCACACGGACTGTACTGTGTGTATATTTACAACAAACACACACATACATGTGTACGTTTAACAAAAATGCTATGTTTATATATTAAATATATTTTGTTTCTACATTAAATACATGTTTAAATAATATAAAATGATATTATATTATATTATATTTTCTAAATGCATACATGTATGTGTGCATTAAAATAAATATATATTATATAAACTTTTAAATTATTATTTTGAATGCAATTAATCACAATTGATCATTCGGAGGAGCTAATTATAGCCTAAAATAGCTTTTCTATGTAAATAAACTGTACAAATGTAATTTTCTGCATCGTTGCCCCCGTCTCCAGTGTCACATGATCCTTCAGAAATCACTCTAAACTGATGACAACATTATTTCAACATGTTTTTTGTATGGTTTGCCCCAAAACTACTACTACTGCCACTACATGCTTTGCAAACTACAAGTGAAAGAGATATTTGGTTATCAACCCAAATGTAATTTACATATGTAAACGTCAACGTATTACGCAGACAATAAGGAACATTTGTTTAGGACTTTTTTTTTTTAGAATGTCTGCAGCAGAGCTAGAGCGGAGCCTTTCACTTTTCAGTTAACCACAACTCGGATGGGAATGGTTTCATCGGTGCCGTTTTAAAGGTTCAGTGTCTTCAGCAGTCTTGTACAGTCATTATTACAGGCCTGCTACAAAACTCAAAAGACATGAAAAGAAACAAAAAAACAAAACACAAGGACCATGTTTTGCCCTTGAAGACTCGCTCACAAACTCAACAAAATAACAACAAGAAGTGTTCAATAAAATAGTCCAATTGTTATTGATTTAAAAATGATGTATAAATGATGTATAATCTTATTGTAATTCATTTGCGTCACCTCCAGGCTAATGGTTAATCTGCAAAAAATATATAAATGATAATACTAATGGTATGCATGGCACTACGTTTACGCTGCGTTACATATTTTAAAAATTAAATCTATGTTTAAATCTTTTCCAGGATTAGCAACGACATTTTGAACATCATTTGTTGTTATTATCACTACTTTTTTTTTATTGACTTTTCTTATAACCCTACAACAGGTATACAAGCATCCACCTTTCCATAATTTCCATAATGTTCAATTTATAGGTTTATACTTATATATATATATATATATAAATAATAATAATAATAAATTAAAATTACATAATAATAATAATAATAATAAATTAAAATAATAAAAAAAAAAAAATATATATATATATATATATATATATATATATATATATATATATATATATATATATATATATATATATATAATATATAATATATATATACAAACATAAAAAAATAATAAAATAAAATAAAACATAAATAAATTAGTCACAGACAGTATTTATAAAGCCCAAATCAGAACAATACCAAGTAAAAGTCTACATTTACATGATATTCATGTATGGTTCCTAAAGCCAATCAAAGTCTCTATAAGTTAGTCTCTCCGGTCCAATACACTTCAGTATCTCCTTGTTATTATCACTACTTATTGAAACGATACTGTGCGATTGTCTCTGAACACTTGCACTGTGTAACTATAAACTGCTACTGACCCACTTGTGTGTATACTGTGGCATTACTTCATGTTTGCACTGTAAATCCTAACTGATTAGATAAATGATGGTCCTGGAAGACTAGTGTGTGTTTCCTGTAAAGAGCATGACGGTGCACTAAAGCAGATTTACTGTGCGCTGATACCGATTATACACTGGGTTTTACAGCTGAACCAGTTCATTTACATTCACCGTAAACCACATGGACGCAGCTCAAGTTAGTTAATCAGTCACCAAAAAATAAATCTCATTAAAAATGTTTTAATAATGACATAACTCTCTCCTGAACAATTCGTGATCGCGATAATCTGACGGTGGTTCAAGAAAGCGACTGAGAGGGAAAGCGAGGGAAGTCTGGGTTGGAGTTATTTCGCTGCGGGCCCACTCTTCCTCACGGCACACAAATCTGGATTGTTGAAAGCGAGCTGGCAGAGACTGAGAGCTCCCTGTCACACAGCGCATGAGATCATGAGAGGACTCTGTGTCCGGCGCACAAAAACACCAGCGGTCAAGAAGTCTGCCGAATGTTTGGTTCTCGTCTCATCAAAGACGGTTAAACTACTTCTGACAAAAAGTTCGATGAAAGTGACGATTTATTCCCTTAAAAAGGAGTTCCCACAGGCATAGCAGTGCTATACACGTTATTGTGCATAAATTAGACTTCTCCGATAAAAGAAGGGCACTTTACTTAAAGCCTTATTGTATAATGCATTATAAAGAGCTATTAAGGGCTACAATTATTCATAATGTCCGTTGTAATATACATTAGGCCTATATCTTGTCGTAAATTAACATTAACTTACAATTAATCATGCGATTGTACAATACATTATAAGGGGCATAACTTATACATTAAAACTGCTTTCATAACGCATTATACATGGTTTTAAGAAAAGTGCTATTAAAGAGTTTTGTAAAAACGTAATGCAATGTAACAATAATAATATATGTATAATATATATATAATATATAATATATATACACACACAAAAAAATATATTTTTATATATATATATATATATATATATATATATATATATATATATATATATATATATATATATATAAAACTTAAACATGGTATATATGTGTGTGTATTTATATATAAATAGCAGAGATATTAAATAAATATATTTAATAAATATACAAATACATGTATTAGTTAAACAAAAACTTATTTTGGATGCAGATTAATTACCATTTTGGTTTTTCGATCGCAGGTCCAACTCGCACTAATGTAAAAGACCTGACCACGGTGTGACAGCACTGGTAAAAAAAAGTTAATCAGTGGCGGAGGTTTCTACGCCGCAAGAGGCACATGTGACAGACAGGCTATTCTTAAAATAACTGTGCTACATTTCTGACGAAGAACGGTTAATGATTTGATTTCTTTACAGAGACCGTTTAGAATATTAAGTTCTACTGATCATCGAAAGTTTAAAGTGCCAAAACCTGTTCCCCGGCAGAAAGGTCACACATGCAACCGGTCTGTTCATACACACACACACACACACACACACACACACACACACACACACACACACACACACACACACACACACACACACACACACACACACACACCTGTCGTCTCTTTCTGAGGTGAACCTGCTCCAGTTAGCAATCAATATGCAAATGATCTTAGCCATTCACACGACAACGTCGATCTTGAGTTCCTGTCAGATCCCATTTAATATTTCCTCCACGATTATGAAGCTGATTTGGGGCCGCTGTGATTACGCAGCGAGTTTTTGGCTGCTAAGCACCACACAAAGCTTTTCACACTCAGCGGCTCTGTTCCAAAAGCTAATAACGCCGTGTTTTAGGCTGTAGTCATCAACTGAAATGGAACCTCATAAGTGACCTATTTGCAACTCTGCATAGACAGCACCTCTACTAGGCCTCTGTACCGCACACTAAACTTACTAGAAACTCAATTCACAATCGATTTCAATAGAGATATTAGCATATGACCGGGCTAACAAAACCACGAAATGCGCCACGTTTTGAACTACTTTAAGTGAGGCTTTGCTGAACTGAAAGAAACAATTACATTTTCAATTCGATTTTAAAAAAAAAAAAAAATCAATGCATGGGATTTATTTTCCACAAAGAATACATGCTTTATCTAAAAATCAATATTGCATACTCGCAATCGTAAGAAAGGTTTTGAGATGTGAGTTTACAGCAGAAATAAAAGAGAATAAAAGGTCACAATTGCCTTGTTTTATTTTTTGTATTTTTTTTTTTTTGTGGCAGAAATGGAAAACTATATACTACATGGTAAAAAGTATCGGGGCACACCTTTTAATTATAGAATTAATTACTAAACCCATTGCCAATTCTACACATTTATGTAGAAAAAATTTATTGTTTTGAAGAGCTGATATTTTTTTTTTTTTTTTATGTATTGTATGCATTTGTACGTATTTAAACAAATATTTTGCATATAAATCTAACAGACTTTTCCTTAATATACACATGCACGCGTGTATAATTCTACATAATAAACATACATCGATTCACTGTGACTAAATTCAATCATATTACCATTATCAAACACCACTTTTTCAATGAAATTTCCTACCACTATAAGCGGTAGTACAGAAAAGCGGAAACGTTTAGGAAAAAAGGTGCTGAGCACTGAAGAGTACGCAGACTTACAAACTTTTATATCAGCGCAAAAACCGTGCGGCTAGAGCTTCGCGGAATAGGTTTTAATGGCCAAGCAGCTGTGTTCAAACTTCTCCTCAACTAGAACTACGCCAAACGTCGGATGGAGTGACAGCTTGACGGGCGACTCTGGGTTTGAGAACATCGCCCGCCTGACAGCGCCGGTTTTAGAAGTCGTTCTGGACGAACATTGTGGGAAAAAATGCTAGCATGGCTGTGACTCGCTCAGAGCAAGGTCCACAAAGATGTGGTTGGATGAGTTTGATGAATCGGAACGGAGACTGTGAACCCGGCTTTCTTGTTATTTGCCGCCATTCTATAAAGAGCCACCTTTGGAGAGTCGCTATGATTATCTTCCACCTAGAGTGGACATATTTGAATGCTGTCAGAGATGAAAAATGACTGTCAATAGTACAGACGACAAGGAAATATCATATTAGCCGAGGACCTATCGCTCTTAGACAAGTGGGTCAATGACGATGTATTAAGAGCGTCTACGAATGAATAAATTAATCGGTCAATCAATGAAGGAATGAAAAGTTAATAGAATTTCATTCTAAGCCTGAATTGAATTCACTCGTTTGGGGAAAATGCGGACTGTACCAAAAAAAAAATAACAGAAGCGACAACACGGTTCGAATGTGAAGCTTTCCATGCCAACGGATTCAATTATGGCGCAAATTACAGAAATGTCTTTAAAGTGCAAGTGAAGTGAGTCATGACTCCCTGGCAGCCGCACCTGTAGGTGTGTCACTGTGGTCAGACACACACACACACACACACACACACACACACACACACACACACAGTTCGTGAGTATGTCCTTCTCATATTTCATTCATTATACCGGACAAAGAGAGCATAACAACATATCTGCTCTCTTTTATCTTCTCCGAAATGGTCTCCTCCACACACACACACACACACACCGACAGCTGCGTGCCAGTCAAACCTGAGGGAACCGTAACGAGGAAAAGTTCCCAAGGTGCAAAGGGCATTTACAACTTCTTGTGACACAGCAGGAGCAACTCACCTTAAGGGTGACCTATTAAACAACGTCCGTGGATGCATTCGGTCTTTTAGCGGTATAAAACAGACACGTAATAAACGACACGATTCAAAGTAACGCCTGGAAGTGAAAGTTCGCTCTGGGTCGACCATTTGAATTTCTTACGCAGGCACAAGCGCCAGCATTTGCAAGGAAAATGAGCTCTGAGCGAGCAGGAAATATAGTGTATTTCTGAAGTAAAGGCCTAATGAGCGGTCGCTCGGACTAAGACAGACGCAGTGACGCCCGGCGGTGATACGGACAGCCCTGAGCATCAGCAGCCGATCACTGACCGGACAGCGCGCGCATCACAGAGGTATAAAAGCGCTCGCTCAGACGCGCGTGAAGCCAGCATACACTCACGCTGGGATGATTTCCCGTGTTTTGCTTAGCAATACTACGTCCGAGCAGCTTTTCCTTGCCGAAACGAGCACTCGTCCCGTTTCCGTTCGCTTCCCAGGAACCGAAAACCCTCGCGTCCGCGTTAACAGCGCAAGCGAACATCACGCGCAGACGAAACTCACCTCCGTCGCTCTCCGCCCGTCTGTACGGTCCGTCGGCGAAGTGTGTAGGCATCCGCGTGAACTCGGTCCCGTTGTCCCGGATGTTGATCCTTTGTGACGTCACGCGCGCCCAGGGAAGCGCCTGGCTGCCTCCGAGGTCGGTGTGCGTTTCATCCCGCGAGAATTCACCTAGAAAGAAACATAAAGCATTTTCTGATAACATGACATAACAAATTACGTACAGTATTCGGGATTTTGATCTCCGACGCCTTGTTTGTTGGTTGAAATGAATGGGAGAACAGCGCACTCCAGTGTTTTCCAATTGAAAAATGAAGCGTTTTTATATTTTATATTATAAGTGATTTACAAGTAATACTGTACAATGCAAGACTTATTTTTTTACACGTAAAAATGCAGGCCTAATGAAATACAAATTCAATGTCAATGAAAGGAAATTAAAAAATCATATCAGTTTGGTGTTATTAATTAGTGTAGTTTATTAATAGGGTATTCATTCAGTAACACACAGTTCATTTCTGGCCGATACAGTCTGTGTACATTTAGGCTGAATTCAGGTAAAGTTTCTTTTGTAAAATATTCCCATTTAGATACCTGGATGGTTTTTTTTTTTTTTTTTTTTTGTTGAAAGGTGTTCTACCCTTCACCATTACACACGTTCCTCCTTTAAGGTGTTGTATCAACCAAAACTATCTTATCATTTAGAGAAACAGTGTCCCTTTAATTAAGAACCATATTGCCATGCTCTGAAACCAACCAGAAGATTGTTAAAAATCATTAAGTTTGACCTTAAAGCTTGTTTGGTTCTGTTATTATATTTTAGAGGTCTGTGTGTGTGTGTGTGTGTGTGTGTGTGTGTGTGTACAGAACAACCTCCTCAACAGTGTTGTATTACAAATTTATAAAAGGGAAAGTTCCTGTTCTGGGCTAAGTTCCTGATCACATTTGCATACTTTTGTTTTACTGGTCTCCACCTCTGTGTACTCCTCCCCCTTGAAACATATAAACTTCAAACTAGCATGTTTCAGTTAGATTTTTTTCTTGGAGATTTCTTGACGATTTTCTTAAAGATTTCTTGAAGACTTCTTGCAGATGACTACAGCAACGAAAGAAAAAACGAACTCCTGCTTTACCAAGAATCTCCTGGTCTCTTCTTAAAAAGAAGCTAAAAAAAGTTTCCAACAACAGCAACCAATGGTTTCAGAAGAAGACATTCAACCGAGACTGCCTTTGAATCCTACCTCTTAGATAGGTCCTTCAAGGCTTGAAGAGGTGAGACATCTCAAACATCTAGCTACTGGGGTGCCTCAGGGCTCCGTTCTCGTACCACTTCTCTTCTCTTTCAACATGAATTCACTAGGTTTTGTCTTTCAGAAACAGAGCTTTTCTATGACGATGACACTCGTCTCTACGTCTCCTTCCGTTCTGATGATCCGATGTTAGCTGCTCACATCTCAGGTTTTCTAACAGACATTTGTTGCTGGATGTAAGACCATCACCTTCAACTCAACCTTGCCAAGACAGAACTCCTTGTGGTTCCACCAAGCCCATCCGCTTCATCAGAATTTCACCAACCAGTTAGGCACATCCACCATAACTCCTTCAAAAACAGCCACAACCTTGGAGTTGTGATCGATGATCAGCTGACTTTCTCAGGCCACATTGCTAAAACTACCTTGCATTCTTGCAATTTGCTTTGTAAAGTTTTGGGAAGATCAGGCTCTTTCTTTCAGGAACATGCAACAACTCTTTTTTTCAACCTCTTTCTCTTTCCAGACTTGACTATTGCAATGCTCTCGTGGCAGGTCTTCCACTTAATTCCATGAAACCTCTACAATAAATCTAAAAAGGTCAAATGCATGATATATTCTGCCCAACATGCATAAAATAAGTGAGGTGCGTTGTATTATTATATTTTATCACTTACACAATTTACATTTGGCAGCTCAACAGCAGACCACCTGACGGTCAAAGCGGCATTACCTCAATAAAGTGTGCTTTTAGAGAGGAAGACCATGAAGATGAGGCCTTAGCCTTGTGAAATGCTAGCTAGCCAAGTAGCTCAAATGCTACAAAGCACTATTATCACTCCTCAGCGCCCACCACTGGTATGATATAATGGGCTCCTTCACGTCTGAAGCTCCTTTCACGTGGCACGTCTTTACAAGTGTGTTTTCTGCAAAGCTGCCATCAATCAGTACAACCTGAGAAAAGCCATACATCAAAAGGAATGTTATTAAGGTTTCAAACACACACACACACACTAAAACAAATAATACCAATCCATTTTTCCAAATAATTCATGGTTTTGTTCTGTAACTTACTAATAGACCGAGTGCCCTCTGCTAAACGCAACTATGAGGCATGAAAACATACGAGACCCTATTGCGAACATTAACATCATTTTCTCTAAAGCTACTTTGAAACAACGTACATTATGAAAAACTTAGCAGACAACATTCAGGCTGGCGAGCGCTCAAGAGCTACCAAGATGGCGGATGGCTTTCTCCAGAAATACTATCGAACTCTTTGGCTCCAGCAGATATTTTGTCGGCTCTACAATTAGAGTATGATGATTCATAAGGACATCAACCAAGCACATTAAATGAAACGGCACGCTTTAGTTTTGGACTATATGGACACAAATGCTTAGCGAAACAGATCTGATGCTTAGAAAATGGCTTTACAAGCTAAAGGTCATTTCACAGATTCATAATTGACTAATTGACTATCACTAATCGTGTCTGACCAATTACAATACCTGACCTTCTCCAGCTTATGCTTTACGGAATGCAAATACAAATCACGTGAAAGTGATTCAAATGTTGTGAATCAGCTCAAATATGAAAACATGATATCATAAAGAAGCAAAGCCTTGTTTTTGACACTTCATATTGCTGTATTAGACTGTACCAAGGCAAATGTGCACTCTTAAACGGCAAGTAGCAGGACACTATAAAATGACTTCTATCTTCTTGTGGACACAAAGTTTGCTCGGATACTGTTTTTACAAAAAATGCTTTCGTTTTCTTCATTAGGCAAGAAGATACATAATACTGAACAGTACTGTATTTAACCCTCTAGGCACATTAGAGTAAATAATCAAGATGAACACAAACTTTTATTTTACAGATGGTGCAAAACTGATGAACCGACAATAAATGAGATGTGAAACTCAAAAGGCAGCAAAGTAAAAGAAAAAAGCCTAGCTTATGTACACAGTTTATTCGATACAAATAAAAAAAACAAACAAAAAAAGACACTCTTTTTAAATTTCATATCATCAAAACTATAAGAAGGTCATTAGAAATAACGGCAGAGTTGTCCAGCAGCGTACAATCACACAAGGCCATGATTGGCTTTCAGTGTTTATAAGTCATGTGATGGTGAAAGCATGGCGGCGTGGGCGGAGCTCAGGAGCTGATTGGAGGGATGAGATCGGCCGACTCCAAGGTATCCTCGCAGGGGCTTTGACAGCCGTCGGTCTGCTCAGAGCTCTCCAGATTGAGCTGCTGCTGAGTCTGAAGCTTCAGAATCAGATCCTTGATCTCGTCCCGCTTGGTTTTCATCCGCTGCTGCGGGAACCAATCCAACAGATTCATTGGGAGGTGAAAGCTTGGAAGAGGTTTCTGGGAAAAAACAGATAAAACAATCGACCAACTCAACAGTCAGATCAGGTTCAATAAAAAGTCTGAATCTCAAAGTCTGTTTTTAATCATTTTCAGGTGTTCAGAAATTCAATGCGGTTTCCATCCAGATGAAGGTATTGGTTACTTTAACGATTCTTTTAATACATCTGTCCACAGAAACACTTCTGCCAAAATGTGAAGATCAGTTCACGTAATCCCTGCAAAAATGTGAGACTGAACAAGCTTAGAACTTTTTAGTGTTTGTTTTATTACACAGCACACGAAAGCTGCGCTTGACAGCTAGCGATTGTATGAAAAAAATCTGCTAACACTTTAGTTTAGGGACTAATTCTCACTATTAACTAGCATGCATGCTACTAACATATTGGCTGTTTACTAGAGCTTTTAAAGAGCATATTAATGTCTTACTCTGTCATATGTTAAATCAATTAAACCTACCCCATAGATGAACTTAACTACCACCTTACTATTGCTACAAGAGATGATTGTAGCATTGTAGTTAATTGTAAAGGTCCTTACATACCGAGTCCTAAGTTTTCATATGCGGTTTTTCATATTAGTCATCCTAAAAAAAAATGGTCAAATGCAGAAACCTTGCACACTGTGTGTGTCCATGATCAGAAAAAAAAACGTGAGACAGTACTATATGAAGACTTCCAAGCAGTGAGGATGATTTTGTTGTCCTTTCGCTTCTTAATAAGAGAAAAAGAGAAAGATTGAATGCAATCCTGAGATATAGAGAGGAAGGAGAGTTCCCCCTTCAGGGCATTATCACAGCGATTTAAAGTTTGCTTCAGGATGTCATTGACTAGAGGCACATATTAAAAAGACGACCACCAATTTCTGTGAACTCTGTGTTAACTTTACAATAACCATTCTGGATTTTGGCGTTTGACTGTACGGTGGCTCTGAATTGTCAAAAGACCTCTCATAATGCTTGCTACGCATGCGAAAAATCAAAACGGAACAAAAGTGATTGAGAACTGATCCAAAAGTAAAGCGAGACCTGGATTACCTATTAGATTTAACTTGAAACTATCATTCATCTTTACCACGCGGTTGTCTGGGATGTGCGTGAACCCCAGTGTAGAATACGAGGAAGCTCCGATCTTTCAGACTCTATTCTGAGGGATCCGGAATATGTTGTCCGGTCCACTTTTAGGTATACAGTTCCCACGAGTCCTCTCACCTCAAAGAAGCTCTCCACGTACTGCAGCACATAAACTCCACAGTCACTGAAGTTATCCTGCTGCGGCACTCGCGGACTCGAGCCCTTCATCACGTCCTTCCCAAAACTCCTCTTGGAGCCTTTCTTCACCTCCCACTCCACCTCTAGATACCTGATACATGAAAAACAACGATTAGTTTAGGAATCACATGCAAACACATGCATATAAAAGGGTTTTTTTCACTTGTTTGTGCCGGAGCTATGACTTACTCTCGTAATGTTTTCACCACAGTAGACCTGGTTGGTCCACGCAGAGAGTCCATGATCAGAATACAAGGCCTGAGGATTTTAATGACACGATAACGAGTGCTTAAAAACACAACTGAATTGGTCATCGTTTATAAAATACTCGTTTAAAGCAGAGATGCACCGATGTCTCGGCCAATAACGGGCATCAGCCAATAAAAGTAATTGGTTAAAAACAGCAGTTGATCAGGGACTATTTATTTCCTGTCACTCAAAAGGGAGCATGAAATGCATCAGACAGCAACTTGAATATTTCATGTCATACTGTCATATAAGACATTAACGCAGAGCTGTGAATGACCCTATGAATAATAATTCAAGCCAACGTTGCCAGGTCCAGTTTCCCCTTCAGCAAACATCAATTGTAAAGCATCTCTGATCCAAATATTGCAAAGACCTTTGCGCTTTATGCCTATTTTATTTCATAAAAAATACTAATGTTCTGAAGAAGAACAAAAGCCTTATGGTTTGGAAATGACACGAGGCTCAGTAATTGCTATCACTTCAACGACTAATGTACCAAATGGAGGGATCTCCCCGTTTAGTTTACAGCATTAGTTGGGAGAGATTTTTTTTCACTTGGCATTGGTATCAGCAGATACAAGTCTGAATAAGAAATACCGATTGGTGCATCTCTAGTTCAAACACTTATGTAGCGTTCATATGCAAACAGGTTTAATCCTGTATCAAAGCTAACATGCAATTAAATAGTTAAAGAATTAGTTAACACGTTTATCTCATTTGATTTAACTGATTCACTCTGTTCTTAATGCTTATATTGAATCAAAATATTTGTTGGATTAGCAAGGCAAAGTTGTTTAAGCAATATTTGCTCTCACTGTTTGCAGACGGTGGGTTTGGACGTCAACTCTGCTTTTTCAAAGCTCCCAGAGTCATCGACCAAACTGTCATCTTCACTACACTCGTCCTGAAAACACGGATAACAACATGCAACAAAACTCTCACAAATCATCCAAACATTGCAAAATCTAACACACAAAATACACACCTCACTTAGACTTTTGTTGATAATTAAAAATAGTATTTTTTCCATTATGAAAGTAAGCCTGTTTTAACCCCCCGAACCGTGTATTCCAGTAAAGGTAATCTCAAACCAGTAACCCGAATCAAATATCACCAATTGAATAAATCTCACTAGCTTAAAAATGTTTTATTTTTATAACATTTTTGTTGAAACGGTGGTAATTATCTCTTAGAATTCAATGAGGAATATACAAGTTCAAAAGAGCAGCATTTATTTAAATTAGAAATGTTTTGTAGCATTGCACAGATAAAATCAATACATTTTGACATCCCTTACGATATTCGCTCACTTTAATGGCTACATTACAAGTCAACTTCTGAGGCGACCTACCTGACATGAGCTTTGGTCATCCGAGTTATGAGAGTCCTCTGTCCCATAACACTCGATTATTCGGTATAAACCATCTGGAATAAAAAAACCAAGCATCAAGCATGGACCCAGCGAGAGTCTGCGATGATCATGTGTGGCTCACGCGCTCACCCGTGTACTGCTGCGGTCTGTGCGGGACGGCCGTGTGTTGCCTGACGTCGTCCAGCTCCTCTGAACCTCCATCGGTGGAGGCAGCGGTGCTATGGGCTTGAGTTTGAGCGTGGTACAGCGGGTTCGCCTCAACGTGAGCCTTCTCCAGACCCGGAAAACAGATAATGGCGAGATACCAGTGTGCACTAGACAAACACAGAAAGACGGATCGGGAGATCAGAAGTCTCGTTGCGTAGTATCTGATCAATTCAAGTCGTCAGGAAACAGGTTTTTAAAGAGCACAAGCTGATGCTACAGGCAATGCCCTTCCCTAAACCACATGATACAACCGAAGAAAGACCGTCTGCGCTGTCCAACTATTATCTGAATGACAATGAAAGACATTCACATGCATTCTTCCTCAGGGTGGGTGATGTGACAAATCTCCTAGCACCTAGATATTATTAATTTGAAGGCATCACAGTCTACTGTTCACAGAAGACTATCAGAACTATAGAAGCGACACCAGAAGAGGAGAACCACTCATTAGCAAGAAGAATAGGAAGGCCAATGCTAAAGGAAATGCTAAAGGACCTGCTCATGATCCCAAACATACTACAAGCTCATCTATAAAGTAATGTCATGGCTTGGGCTTGCATGGCTTCTTCTGGGAGTCGCTGATGATATAACGCATGATGTAAAATAAACTTTACAGAAACATTTAATCTTTCTAAAGACAGATGCAACAGATTGGGAGATCCTTCATCATGCAGCAAGTCAATCACCCAAAACAACAAAGTTCATTAAAAGGCAAGAAGTGGAAGGTTTTAGACCGTCCGAGTCAATCTCCAGACTTAATCCCTATAGAGCATGCCTTTTACTCTTTACAATCGGTTCCAAAACTTTTGCTCACATGAAAAATGGGTGGGTTCAAACAAAAGGTGATATCTTCTGATTAGTTTGTCAGATCCAGATGTAAATACCTGAAATAAAAGCTTTCATCGTTTGATGTCAAACCCAAATGTTTTCAATCTACAGCAAATATTAAGGAATTGGCCTGACAGTCCCAATTAATCCTGAATTGTCCGATTCCTCCTATAATCGATGGATGAATGGAGATGCATAAACGGTGTCTTACGACTCATTGATGGGCACGAAGATGAAGTCTTTCTGGAAGAGATCCACGTGACGTGTCCATGTCTTCACTCTGTTGTGTTTCCTCTTCTGTATGCTGCAACACACCAGAAAGCAGAAATCTGAAATGAATCTCAGTACCAAATGACAGTGACTACGGATGCTCTGAAATCAAGGCCGCTGAAAATAGTCTACACAATATATAGCATGTTAACTATCATGAATGATCAATGAACAATATATTTATTACAGCATTTATTCATCTGTCTTAATGTTAGTTAATGATAATACAGTTGTTCGCTGTTAGTTCACGTTCATTCAGAGTCTATTAACGGCTAACAAGCACTATTAATTTTAATAATGCATTATTAAATGTTGCAATTAACATTAACCAAGATTAATAAATTAATCAAACTACTGTTCATTCACTATAGTAGTTAACTAATCTTACCTAATGAACCCTATTGTAAACTTTTACCATTATTAATATAAATTCTGTCCAGTTTTGTTACTTTTAAGTAGCTTTTGTTTTATTTTAATGCAGTATCCTCAAAACCGCGTCAAATTAAAAAGTCTTACAATATTACTATTTAATATAATAATACAATCATTACGAAGCACTTTCGGTATCCGCTAAGAATGTTTCGGTGCATCCCTAACAGTAACCGAGCTCCAAGCAAATGAGAATATTTGAGATGATGGCGTGAGCTCACGGTAAGTTGGACGTGTCGACCGCGTTTCTCCGTTCTCTCTGATTGAGTCTCTTGTAGAAGAACGAGCTAAACACGTGACTGCGGCCAGCATCTTCCTTCTTCAACTTCTCCAAAAACAGATATCTAGTAGCACACGGCATAAAAAAAAAATTTTATGAGATGTTTTTTTTTATAAAACACTTTGTTCATGACATTATCGACTGAAATAAAGATAATGACTTTAAATAGAAGTCGATGATGACGTCGTTGAGAAACTCTCCGTCGTTCAGACAGTGGAGGTCCTCATTGGTTACAGAGATTCCTCCTTTAGCAGGCGGTGGGGGGTAAACCAACAACCTACAGAAACACAAAAACGACAACAACTTCAATATATCTTTAGCATTATATATACACATGGGATATTTTATTTCCTGATTTTTCTCTGTTCATCAGCTCCAATGTTCACTGCCTTCACAAAATTGTCAAAAATAGTTTTTTACCCATGCAACCTTGTACTGTAATAAATAAGCCTGCTACCAAACCAACATTTTATATACTAGTGAACTACTAGTCTGACTAATATGTGACTCTGGAGCACAAAACTAGTCTTAAATCGCTGGGGTATATTTGTAGCAATAGACAAAAAAAAAATCATTGCATGGGTAAAATGTATAGATTTTTCTTTCATGCCAAAATTCTAATTAAAAATCATGTTCCATAAAGATATGAAGTGAATTTTCTAACCGTAAACATTTTTTTTTTTATTAGAGATATGCATTACTAAGAACTTAATTTAGACAATTTTAAACATGATTTTCTGAGTATTTAGATCTCGGCCAAATATTGTCCTATTCTAGCAAACCATACGTCCATGGAATTACTTATTTAGCTTAGTTGTGATGTAGAAGGATGACTTTCGAAACATTTACACTTATGCCTAGTTTTGTGGTCCACACAGATCAGCCAATAGAGTTCTCTCTCACCTCTCATCAGATTTGAATGGTTTAATGTCTTAAACATTTAAATAGGCAGAATTCAAAAACTTGCAAATGCTAAAGTTTTATGATCATACGCCATACACTGTATATTGCTTTTGAAAATAATTTATTCTCTGATGCGTCGCGCTTTTTTTTTTGCAGGCAGTTGATCGTCAAGCAGAGAGAATTTTCACTACAAAATCATGGAAGGACATGATTTCTTTTCTTGTTGAGATATAATTAAATGCCGGAGCCAGAGTAAGTGGGAAGTGACCGTTTAAATCGGCAAAAATTAAATAAAATAAAAACTGAGCATTGCAACCAAACATAAAGGAACATAAGAAAATCACTGTGCCAAATCTTAAGAGAAAACTGCCATGGGACAGAAGAAGTCACATGCTGATGTGTTTGGTAAGAGTTTTACTTTATGATAGGACCAGTGAAGGTCGGCTGGAGCTCTGACATCTCGTCGTCCTCTTCACAGTACTCTTGGAGCCGAGCAGACATGCGCGTTCGGACGCTCGTCGCTGCACAAGTGACGGAGGCTGCTGGGGCTGTATTGACTGTTGCCACGGTAACAGTCACCACCGAAAAGGATGCTGAGGCTGACAGGGTTGAAGATGAAGGTGTTGCTGATACTACAGCTCTCACGTCTTTAACCTAAAGCGAAGGACAAACACTGGCACCTTTAATACATGAGAATAAAACACACCAAGTCTTAATTATCACGAATGAGTACAACATATATCACCTTTTCTTTTTCTTTGGAGGCTTTGTTGTACTCCACCAGTCGAACGTTGGCCTCATCAAAATTGATCTTTTTGGGGAAATCTGACAGATTGTTGTTTCTGCCGATTTCAGCAAGGATGTCCTCCAGAATCATCTGCTCTTGCAATGAGGGGCCGCTCTCGAAAATCAATACAATATACTTCTCATCATCTGGAGAGCACCAACAGAAAAAGGCAAGGAGGAAGAAGTCAGATCAAGTCCAAATACATGCAATAAAATAACCAACAAAACCAAAAAAGGCGAAACAGAACCACTACCAAAAGAAAGAGTTTAGGACTGTGTCATATGGCAACAAGTCAGATCTAAAAATCTACATTTTAATTGCATTATGAAGTCATTATGTTGTTGTTTTTTCAGATTCTGTCGTTTGTTTCCAATTAAATTTTTCTGGTTTCTGTTTTTCCTCCATTTAAATGATTCTACTCTGTTTTAATAGTTAAAATGGTTAAAATTAAAATTCATTAGTAAAAATTAAGTTAAATCATGAAACACAATTTATTAAATCTACCAAAAATTAACATTTTAAGGCCCTATAAAATGTATTTTTTTAATCAAATTCTGTGTGTTATAATAATATTTTGGATTCTATTTTAACAGTTTAAATAGTAAAAATAAAAAATTATCTTGTTTAAGTGATCCAATAAAAATATTTGCTTTTTACATGTTTCTGCTAAAATTCTGGTAAATATAATTTTAAGGGGCATTCTCAAATATTGTTCGAAATATGCATTTTGACACTAGTGGTATAGAAAATGCACAATTGGCTTTTAAAAAGACTGATACTCACTGTTGCCACTGCAGTCGTACCATATTCCTCCCTCGTCCTGAGACATCTGCAGCTGAGTCTGTAATCGCTGGCACTCGTCCTCGGTGGTCTGCAGAAACAGGACCGGCAGCTTCCTGACCGTACACCACTCACATCTGGTCAGCTCCGACGACCGCAAGAAAACGCTCTCCAACACGTTCAAATCAGGACCTTGGATCGCAAACAAACGACAACTCAATCTTATCCGACACAAAATGGGCCACACGTGACACTGTTTTCTACTTTAAGCGGCATCTTACCTTCTGTCTCCAGCTGTATGTTTTCCACCGTGAACTAGAAGGGAAAAAAATAAAACAAACACTACATTTAAAGTACATTTACGTTAAAGATGAACTGACATACAGAAAGCAATTACTGCTCAGAAAAACTCTTAACAGCAACAGTTTGCAATGATTATTCTTCGAATGCTGTATTTATGCGTGCATTTTTCCTACATTACTTTCTTTCACATTAATACAAACTTTTAAACAAATAGTCTGCTTCATCTGTACATTGACAATCATAAACGAGCAGACAGCTTTCACAAAAATTGACAGATCCCTCAGCCGCGTAACTTTAAGTTACGTACAAAAGTAGCCTGCAGGTGATATGAATCATCTCACCACAACAGGTTTGGTGACCATCCTGCGCAGAGTGCCTATCCTTACACTCCTGCACTCCAGAATAATACTGCTCAGCTTTATCATCTGACCCATTTTCCTCTTCTTGGGAGATGGATCTTCATACACAGGGTTCCCAAACTACATGATACAAATTGTATCATTTATTAACATATTCACTTTTTAATACCAGACCATTTTTTACTTTACTGAACAAAAATGTAGCAATAAGAAAAAAAAAAAAAAAAAAAAAAACCAACACTTCTTACTGGATCTCTCATGTTTTTCCTTCTGGGCACGGGGTTTCTCTGGCTTGTCTGTGTGAAAAAGTCGCTGCCAGGGTCCTCGTGTTCGCCAGCCGCTTTAACGGCCGCTTCCACCCGACCACCGGAGGGAGCGGGAGACGAGTGGGCAGAGTCGGCGGGCCGCGGGGACACGCTGTCCAGACGGTTCCCGGTCCCGCTACTGCTGACATCATCACTGTCTTCATCCTCGTCGCTGGACAGCACAACTGCATTTCATCAAAAAAAAAAAAAAAAAAAACGCAAACACAATCAGGATGACTGCTCTCATCTCATATGCCTCAGTTTGTGGTTAAGCCGGATATTTTTTTTTAACTCGGTACAGTCACAGTTAACCAGTACAAGAACATTCATAAAACGATCTATTTAAGTTGTGATGATTAATATTATTAGTAGCATTGACTGTATGTTGTAAGCTCTTCGTTTCATGCCTGGGTTTGCTGAAAGATGTTCTAAAAGCAAAATAAATCGTATGACAGCCATAAGTTAGCTAAAAGCACAAAGATCCCTGGTATTGTAAACTCTGTGATAATAACAACATCCCGTAACTTTTCATGATGTACAAAGTTTCATACGTAACAGCACAAATGATATTTAAGTTGTAGAGGGACATAATGTTAGAGTCAGCTATTTATTATATATGAAATCGCGTATCCTGCCCAGTGTCCCCCAAACAATTAAAGAAACTCAAGGCTATGAAAATACAAGTTTATCCCCCACTGACTGAATCAATTGTTTCTTTTTGACCCTTGCCTTATACGCAGCATTGTCACGTTACAAAAGAGTCCTGCTCACTACTGCTATAAAATTAGAAGCACACTATAGAATAGTATATCATTATTTGCTTTAACGTTAAAATTTGTACTGACCCTACTCATTAAAAGAGGGTTTCCCAATACATTTGGCATGCATCTATTTTTATATTAAATTAATTAGCTTGAATATTTGAACAATTACTTGATTACCAATATAATAAGTGGCAGCCCTACCATTACGTCAATAAGAACGAAATCTCTGATGAATCTGTTGGTGAATCTATGCCATGAAGAATTAAGGTGAAGGGTGTACAACCTGCGACTTACGAGCAGCCAGTGAGTGTACGGATCACTCGTACTGTTCCTGATACTGGGTATTGCTAACGGGGGCCAGCGAACTGAAACATAACTAACACGTTTGACAAGTTGATCATTTGTGATGTTCAGAGCGCAGTGTGGTGTACTTACTCGGGTCGTTTAATTCACATGGTTTGGTGATCTGATGCTTTTTGCCGCCGGCTTGCTTGAATCCGTTACACACCGAGCCTGCAGAAGTGACGACGAGTCTTCCATGGTGAGGAAGCAGCATACTGCCATGGGTGATCCGCACCGACGGACTCATTACAACATCTATCTGTTGGGAGCAGCCCCCAGAGGATCGTATCTGAAGGTTGGGCGGCGCAGGCGACGGCTGCGAGCGGATGGAGGGCCGAGGGGGCAGCGCTGATGCGACAGCAGGAAGGGGCAGAGTCTCAGCAGGTAGGATATATCCACAGTTGTCACATTTAACATGGTCCTCACTCGGCTGGCTACATTTACCACAAACTGTGAGGTAATCGTCAGGCTGAAGGGACTGCTGTATGTGGAAAGACCCGAAAAACACACCTTTTACTCTTAATATAACATACAAATTAACATTTGGACGGTTTTTATAAAGGTTAAAGTCATCGTTCTTTGAAAATGAGCATTCGTGCGGTGTGAAAACATCCTGCAAAGTGCACTGTGTATAAAATTCATTGAAACGAGTCATTTTATGTTAAAGTCAACATGAAATATTAGCATACGGCTCACTTGTTGGTCGTTTCGTGTCAGTCTGAATGAAAATGCAAATTTTTTACAATTAAAGCAAGAACACATTTGCCGGTGGGCTCAGATAAATCAAGTTAAATCACATAACCCACTAACATCTGTTTTGTTCTTGTTTTAAGCATAAGCTCACTTCTGCTAAGTTTAAAGAAACATGCCATTATATTTTATTTATTTAGTTTTAAATAGGCTTGTTTTTTTAACTCCCCTAGAGTTGTTGAGCTGTGTACCGTTTTTAAATCCACTCAGTCAATCTCAAGGTATCCAGCGCAAAAATGACCAAAGTGTTTTAATAATTTTATTAAAGGAGTCTTCTGTAGTTACATTGTGTAGTAAAACCGACGGAAAATGAAAAGTTGTGATTTTCTAAGCTGACTATTTTCTGGCGCTGCATAATTATTATACCTTTCAGAACCTTTTTATGACCCGCAGCAACCCTCCTTTAACTTCTGAATACCCTCTCCGTCTGAATGCAGGTATTGTCTCACCTCAGATGGTTTGCCCACAGGAACAGGACTATCGTTTATTGGCCGCCGTTTCTGATGGGCTCGCCTCTTAACACTGATGTCTTCTGACTCTAGGGATGTACAGGAGGACAACAGCCATGAACTACCTTCAACTCATGTTCATATGAGTGATTCCCATATCAGAATAATCACTACTCAACTAAATTAACACTACTACCTTGATTGCTTATAAAGTAACTACAGTAACCAGTCAGTTTCTGAATTTTCACAAACTCAATATATAGTACATACATACACAAACATTGTTCTTCATCGGCTCACCTGTAATCTCGGGGCAGGTGAGAAGAATGCTATCCAGCTCAACTCTTTGGATCATATCAGATCTGCAGGAGAGAAACGTCAGCAGACACCATACAGGTGAATCTTAATAAATCAGAATGTTGTTGAAAAGATGGTTTATTTCAGAAATTCAACTCAAGTTGTGAAACTCGTGTATTAAATAAATTCAAATGCACACAGACTTTGGTCTTTGGTTTCGAAGTCTTGTAAATGTGATGATTTTGGCTCACATTTAGCAAAAATCCACCTATTCTCAACAAATTAAATACTTTTTTAGTGAAATATTTTTTTTTGTGAATTATTGACCTTCTGGAAAGTGTTCATTCAAGCAAATTGGGCTATTAGCTTCTCCACCCTTCCTCCACACTCTAGGACCTTGGTTTCCAAATTAAATACAAAACTTGTTCTCATCTGAAAAGAGGACTTTAGACCACTGTGCAACAGTCTGGTTCTTCTTCTCCTTAGCCCAGGAAAGATGCCTCTGATGTTGTCTGTGGATCGGGAGTGGCTTAACAAGAGGAATGCAACAACTGTAGCCAAATTCCTTGACACATTGACCCCAGCCTCAGTCCGTTCCTTGTGAAGTTCACTCAAATTCTTGAATAGATAATGCTCTTAAGCCTGTGGTTCTCTTGGTTGGTTGTGCATCTTTTTCTTTCCAACTTTTTCCTTCCACTCAACTTTCTGTTAACATGCTCGGATACAGCACTCTGTCAACAGCCAGCTTCTTTGGCAATGAATGTTGTCTTACCCTCCTTGCAAAGGCTGTCAGATCAGTAGTCTTCCCCATGATTGTGTAGCCTAATGAATCAAGCCGGGTGACCATTTTGAAGGCTCAGGAAACCTTTGCAGGTGTTTTGAGTTTAGCGGATTAGCTAATTGGCCTGTCATCATATTCTAATTTGTGGAGACAGTTAATTGGTGGGTTTTTGTTAAATGTGAGCCAAAATCATCACAATTAGTCTGTGTCCACTGAATTAATTTAATACACAAGTTTCACAATTTCAGTTGAAGTACTGAAATAAATGAACAGTAAGTTATTGAGATGCACCTGTACAAGTACTATGAAATATATCAGATTCACTCAAAAACTTCACAGCTGATCTTCCAGGTTCAAAAAAAGAAGCCTTTTTTGATCATTTTTAGAGGGAAAAATCATTTTCTGTGGTAATCAACGTTATACCACAAATGCTCAGGAAGTAAGACAGCATTACTACCAATGCATGCATTTCTACTTAATCTTATATCAAACATCCAAAGCTGGATTTGACTAATTTTGCCATACCTTTGCTCCAGCTTTCTGATGGGAGCAGTGAACTGTGCGTGCTGGAAGAGCCGCCCCTGAACCATGACTCCTTGGGATGGTGCTGGACTCATTATCAGATAGCTGGTTCGATTGGGGAGCGGAGATACACTCACTGAATGAGTTGCTTCACTGGGAGACCATCAACAACAGCACAGGGCATGAGTATATACATTCAATATGAATAAAAAGAATTTTTAAAAAATTTTCAAGAACAATAAATGTTTTTTTTTCCCATTTAATTTTAATGCCATGCCAAGAAAAACAAACAAATGATGATACAAAGGATCCGAAAAAAATAAAATATACTTCTAATTCATGGAAATATCTTAAACTATAGCATTTATAGAACTACATTTTGTTTATTTATTTTTTTGCCCATTTTCCATAGGTCACACGATAATGGTTAATTAAATATTCATGACAATTATCAAATCAAGATCCATTTTAGAATTTTAATTTCATTTCATCAGAATCATCGCACTTTCAAATCAAGAGAACATCAACTAGTATCCTAATGTAATGATTATCATGTAAATTAACACACTCTTTACATTAAGAAAATGGTGCAATAAGCTTCTCTTAATAGCTAAACGAAATTTATTTAAACTTTTATTGACAAAATTAAAAAGACAGAACTGTATAACTGTATAGGATTCAGCAATCACAATTGCAAACAATATAATAGAGAATCATATTCCGATTTATTTAGTTTGGATTACAGATTGAGCCACAGATCAGGTCAGATCACTAAACTCCAAGTTGCGTGTTTGCCATGTTGTCAACTAATGAGTTCTTGCATGGTTGCCAGAATGTGAATTTCAGCAAAACACTATAAAAAGCAACTTTTAGAAAAAAGCCCTAATTGGGGGGTGTGGAGGTGAAAGCTTGTTACCAACGCAAGATATCGAAATATCAACTGAAAATTAATTATTTGAACCAGAGGGCATATATTTTACATTTAAATAATTGAGAGAAATTTAGATAAGAATAATTGTGCAACACTAATACACACACACACACAATACAATACCTAAGTTTGCCGGTTCTGTTGAGTGGCCTTAATTGATTTGGACGTCGTTCATGAGTCTCCATAGAACCATTAGCACTGAAGCGCTTCATGGATGGAGTCTGCCAAAGACAGATCAGAGTGCTCAGGTTATAAAATCACAGCTCAACGCAGACCAACCCTAACTACCACCAAACCAGAGCTCATTAACATGTAACTAACCACAATTACTCTACAAGGCCAAAAGAAGGTTGTATTTAGGGATGCGCTGAATGCTCCGCAACCAAAACTGTTCGTTCAAAACTGGCGTTCGCCCAAATAACCAAAGCAGCAAACATGTCGCAGCTTAAAGGCATTTAAAAGTGTCCGAGATGCTACAATCATTACAAGCACCGATTAGCACTGCATCTCATGTCACCGATGGGAAGAAAAAGGTGGCTGTTGCTGGTAACTATCCGTTGACCGAATTTGCGAAATGCCGAATGCTTAGTAAATAAACTGCAAACGGTTGTTTTCTAATGCACGGATAGCCCATTCCAATCACACTGCAGGAACCCTGCTTGTTGGCCAGGGTTCAAAGTTCAAAAGAGAAAAGGCAAAAAAAAAAAGTAATCGGCCTTTGGTCCAGTATATATATATATATATATATATATATAATTTTTAAGACACCCTTTATGTGTGTATTTATATATACATAATAAATAGACAAAGCATACACATTATGTAAACAAAAACTTTTATTCTGGATGAGATTAGTCACAATTAAATCGTTTGACAAGCACTAGTCTGGATATTCTTGATAATACCTCTCAAAATTAGGAAGATCACAATTCAGATCGTAGAGACTGTGTGACAAGATCGTGATATGACAGACTGAGAAGACAACCCACACCATAATTACGGTACAATTTTGTTATACAGCAACAGTGGGCAAAAACAGACAGTAGAAAAACAATCCGCACCCAAGGTGAATCGGGAAAGAGGATCACTGACAGATAAACGAAAGATGATGGATCGCATGAGAAGGATAGAAAGATCGTGGATACCTTCATTCCCTCGGAGGAAAGCTCCTGCTGGCCACTCACTCGCTCCATGGTCACAAGGGCGGCGCTAGAGAGAAACAAAAAAAACAAAGACATTTAGGGGCCGATTTTGAGCGAGCTGAACCACACAGGCGGCTGGAACGCAAGGTCTCAAGACACGTGAAGCCTGCATTTTAAGAACCAAACTAAGATGCCTGTTTACAGAGCTGGCTAGATCACTTATAAACTGTAGTCAGTAATGAAATATATTACACAATTCAGTTAACATAATCAATTTTTGATTACTTTGGACCAAACCCGCTTATCACACCGATTTAAAGAAGAAAACGTAAGATTAAAATCATGTCAAAATAACATCCATCAAAACACTTACTAAAAGCGCCGAACTATTTGATTTGTTTGCCAGCATGTCATGTAAATATTAACCAAAGTCAAAACATCGAACACGCAAATGAGTATTTTTTTTAATCTTACCTAATCTAGACCACATGTTATCAGTTACTACCCAGCTCTGCTTGCCTAGAAAGCACTTGCATACAAAACCAATGCAAAAATGTGTTCTGTGTCACACTTGGTTTGACTTCTTGACCTGGAATGTTTGCTTCCTTGCTCCACGTTAATATGCGCCGAGTCTACTTCGTACCGTGTTTTAAATGGAGCGTTTTTCTTCTGCTCACTGTATGCTTTTGCAGATAGGAAAAAGCGCGCATTCACTGAACATCCGTATTTGAAGCGCGGTGCCGATGAGAAAAGCTACATCATGCAGACTGGAGTGGGATTGCTTACGTATGCACTCCAGACACATTTGATTCGGTGTCTCTCTACCTCCCATTCGGCCTTGACGTTTCTGTAAAGCGCAATAATGGCACTGACTCGAAGCAGCTTTAAGCGTGCGGGAAGCGGTCATGCAGAGATGCTCGAGTGGGCTGGAAGCCGCTCTGTGCTAAATAACCTTACTCGTGTCTGCTGTCGTCTTCACTATCATCTGAGAGGGAACACCTCCAGGACTGCTTAAAGCCTCCATCTCTCCTGTCCTCACATTTATCCAGAGCTATCAAACACATCAGAACAAACACCGCTGTTAAAACAAACGATGGTTTATCATTTTTAGCTGTATGTGAAATTATTCAGAATTTGAACGAAACAACGAGCCCGTGATGATCCGCGTAATCGCTCTTCTCCTGAAACAGGTGCATTTCGACGGGAAATCATACAACAATTTAGCTTCGGGAACGACGGCTACGTTCACCATCAGCCTGCTAAGCTAACTTTTCAAAGAACGATGACATTAGGAACAAAGTTGTACTTTAATGAGATGGTTTTGCTCACACTAGACTGCCATAAACGTGGTATGCTCTGAAATGTTACTTACTAAATGTTACTAAAAAATGTAACATTAACAATTTAAGTCATTTTCTGAACAAGCAGGACGTTCCTTAGAGACTCTTGAACTTAGAGAGCTCTGTGAATGCAAAGCATGCATTATGTCTGTCAATTATTATTTTTGATCAGTTAAATGCTATTGAGCAAAAGCTTATTTTCAAAAAAGCTCATCTGTAAAATAAAGCACTTAAAGCTCGACCTAAAACCACTCTTCAGGCAAAGCTTCATCGAAGGCCAAGCTTTTTTATTAGTAAAATAGAAATTAGAAACATATTTAACAGTATCACGTTTGCATTGGAGTATTATGCAAGTGTATGCCAACATGTTATTCCTGTGTTTTATGTATTTGAATGGCATTATGATGAACACAGCCATTCTCACGTGAGAGGAAAACAACATTTTAATGCACATATTAACGTTATTACTGCAAGGGCCCACGTTGAACCAATGAGAAACACAGTTAAGAAATATAAAGACAGCGGTGACAACGCGTTCTTGTTTATTCTTTAGGGCAAGCTAGAATGAGTAAATTTACGTTGATTTAATGTGTGTGTTTTAATTCATTGATTTCTGAACTTTGTTTATATCGGCGCATAGCGACAGGCCTCTGTCTGTTTTAGCATCCATGCACTTTAACAAATACGTTAGCAAGGGGACAGACCTTTACACTACGTGTATATAATGTGATATATAAAGTGTATTTGTTGTTTAATCACCTCAGACGTTTATATTTTTGCAGCGTGAATGCAGCTGCTCGGTTAGCACACGCGCTAACGAACACGCGATGAAATCTGACGGCTAATAATATAGATTTGCGCACCAACAGGAGACAAGCGGCACATTACAACACAATAAAGGCTCGAATTAACACAAATACACAAACCTCGCCTCTTACCTTCAATAAATAGACTCTTTTTATGATTCATATTGGTCCATCCCTTCAAACGAGTTTAATCTCGCGCACCGCACTTAAGAGACTTCTGTCCCTTCAACGCTTAAAACGTTTTAATATTTGATTCCGTGGGTTCTTAACCCGATTTAACTCAATTTACGCTATCGAATTATGTCGCCTTGTGTTTTTCAGTCCATCTTAAGTCCAAACGTGTAGAAATCCCGCTGAAAACATGACCAAAGTAAAAAAAAAAAATGACTGCGGCGATAAAGGCTTAATAACTCACGAAGGTATTTGAGCGAGCAGCGTGAGAAACTAATATGCATTTAGTAAAACATGGGATTTTAAGACATTTTGTAAAGCGGTAATAAGTGCATTATTCTGCAGCATGAAGCGCTTTTGAGTCACTTCCGCCAAGACTTTTGTGCAATATTACTAAAATGTCGTAAATCTATTCGATAGTGCTTTGGCATATTCTGTCTAAATATCATTCTTAACTGTATAAAAAAATTTCTTAACTAGTGAATAACAACCAGAAATATGTAAAAATTAAATACTAATACATTTGACCGTATGAATATTTATTTTTGTAGATCCTATAATGCCATGATTCATGAATTCCATGCAAGTGCATGCCATATGAAAACTAGAAAATAAAGTTTGGAGAATACTAACTTTAATATAAATAATAGATGCTTATTTCTGTTTGAAAACGCCTTGCTCGTCACCCAGCTATGATTTGGGAAAATAGTTTTTTTTAAAAAAACTGATTCTATGCACACTGCACATTAAAAGGCTGGTTTATTATTTAATGTAATGTAATGTAATAAGCAGTTAACTAGAAGAAGAAAAAAGTGCATCGATAGCAAGATTATTTCACAGGTCATAAAACTGGACAAATAACTGTCTATTTTACGCAAATACACAAAAACAACAACTGGTTGAAAAAACATCACACTTAAAAAAAAAAAAAAAAAAAAAAAAAAAGTTCTTTATTTGTATCAACGGTTCCGTGAAGATCGTTTAACATCTGCGACATTTCCACAAGGTTCTTTATAGCGGGGGGAAAAAAGGTTCTTCACGCTGAGAATGATTCCTTTAAGAAAGGTTTCAGGGGAAGACTAAATAATAATTTCAGCCCTTGTTGCACACTTCAATGAGTTAAAACAGAAAACGCCAGTGACTGTTTCTTCAGATCACGCCATTACTGATCTACACACACACACACACACACACACACACACACACACACACACACACACACACACACACACACACACACACACACACACACAGGATTGTTGAAGACATCTCAGCATAGTTAAAATAATAAAGAGATGCCTTCAAAGGCTTTTGATTAGAGTCATCGTTGATCATTGATTAGGTTCTCCAGCAGGTGGCGCTGTCAATCAAGAGATAACACGTGATACCTTTTCACACTTTGTCAGAAATGGGACAATAAAATAAATGTAATCAATTTATAAATGTCTGTTCACTCTGAGATCGGTATTTTGTTTTAAAAGAAGATTGTTACGTTAACCAAGGCATTTATTTGATTTGATAATGCGATTAAATAATATTGCGAGCCATTTCTTTGACTTAAACTAACTGTATGTGAATATATTTTTAAATCAAATGTAATTTATTTCCAGCATCGTTACTCCAGTCGACAGTGTCGGATAGTCTTTTAATAACAAATGGTGCTTAATGAAACAACATTTGTGTTTTTTTAGTTTTTTATCCTTTGTAATATTAACATTGATAATAATAATAATTATGACTATTATAATACAATTTAATAAGACAATTTTAAATAAAAGTATACATTTAAAAATAACATTTATGTTAATAAATGCATTTTATTATATTATTCCAATAGATAATAATAGGAGAGAAATCCCTAGTAAGCTATGATTTAAATGTTTTATTGGCTTCTAAAATGTATTTATTTAAACGGCTATTGATCATTCAAATAAATAATGAAATGAAATGAATAATAAAGAATGAGCACAAAGTTTTTTTCGGAATAAAACCAGGTGCAGTTTAAGCATTGATCGGCTGGGAGGCAGCAGAGAACAATTCAAATCATATTTTTACACGAATGTCATTCAGATCAAACCATATCTTAAGTTACAACATACCTTATTATTCTAAAACACGCATACTAAATTATAGTGAATAAGAAATATCACTAACCATATTAAGTATGTTATACAAACTCAAATCGCTGCTCTGATGCTTTAATATTTTGCTGAAATTCTGAAATATTGCTATTCATTTTCATTAAGACTGCTAAATCAATATCAGTTTAACAACCAAAACATCTTACAGTCTGAAAAGAACACCCTTTGGTGTAAATATGTAACAAGTTACCCAGAAATGTGCAGAATGTTAAATATCTTTTTATCATTTTTTTATGTTCATTTTACTTTTTAAAAAGTTCTATAACCTTCTATTTAATTAGAGGCTGAAATGCAAATCATTTATTTTAAATTCCACAATATTCCACAATAATAATTTATTTTAAATTCCACAATATTTATCTACACAAAGCTATCACTGGCTGGTACTCTTTAGGTAAAATGTACTTTTAAATAACTGATATGTACCTTAAAGGTTCCTAATGTATACCGTTTAAGGGTAAATTTGGTGCAAAAAGTGTACCTTTTAGATTTTGCACTTTAGGTCTACCGCCCCAGTGACAGCTCTGTACCTTTTTTCTCGACAGCATACAAGCTGTTGCTATCAATTATTAATGTAGACGTAATTTTGGGAAAATTGTGTTTTCGTGTTTTGTGTGTGGTTGTTTAGATATGTGTGTATAGCACGGCCGTGGGGTGAGTGTGTGTATGTCCTGTCCACAATAGCGCCCCTCTAATAGACAATGAGGCCCGGCAGAGAGCGGCCCGCGCTCTATTATACCCATAATCCCCGTGGCTTTGTGCTCTGCCGAGAGAGAGAGCGAGAGAGACAGAAAGAGAGAAAGAGGGAGGAGGGACAAACGTGAGCTCATCCTAAACAACTCTCATCCAGGGTCAGATCCACAGAGAGGCACAAAGAGAGAACGGTGGAAAAGAAACAATCGCAGAGACGCGTTTGAAGCCAAAGAGACGAACAGGAAATAAAGCTTTCAAAAACCGGAGCTGTATAAAAGTTTTAGTTTTATGTGATCATTTTGCACAAGAAAATATGTCGTTGCAAAACTTGAAACCGTGACATTAGTGTGTTCTTGGCTGGTCTGGTGGTTTGTTCAAATTGAATTGAGTGAAAAACAAGGTGGTTTTAGTCATCTTGCTCGCCAAGAATAATTTTATTTCGTATTTTTTCCCCTTAAAGCGCTTATTTATTAGTGGTTGAAACTATTTACCTATCTCTTCAGTTTTTTTATTAATTTTGCTTGACTTATACTGCTTTCCTTAGTGTATAAATTTTTGTTACCCAAGTTAATCTGATTACTGTCTCTTTAAGAGCACCTCTTTAAGAGCTTTCAGACACATGCCGTAATATAACATAGTTAGTTTTAAGTAGTCTTTATTTTCAGACATGTCATGTTATACCTTGCTCACTGCTGAACTTTAGCATATTTTACAAAAAGAGTACTTATGTAAATGATATACTTTAACCCTCGTGCTGTGCTGAAATCTTTTACCAATTTTGGTGTTCCTGCTCAAAAAATGAAAGGCCTTTAAATAATGGCTTGTCAATCTCGCATCTTTTTATTACTTTGTTCAAGACCGAGTTGACTGAGGATTGAGTTGGGAAGTAAAAGTCAGTAAAAGTGGTTTGTGGCACTTCAATGCACCCCTCATTTGCAGAACATAAGCTTCTGGACACGTTAAGTCTGAAGTGAAGAGGTGAAGGCCTAGAGCTTTTTTAGGCAAGCATTAATGCCTTGAATTTTATGCGAGTGGCTATTGGTAGCCACCAATCGCAAACTGATGAACAGAGGTATTTCTGATCTTGTTGCCGCCTTTTGAATTAGTTGAAGAGGTTTGATAGAACTGTCTGAAAGATCTACCAAGAGGGTGTTGCAATATGTACAGAACCGTAGCTTTAGCAAGGAGGTCTGCCTTGGCAAGGTTGAGTTGAAGGTGATGGTCCTTCATCCAGCAAGAAATGTCTGTTAGACAAGCTATGATGTGAGCAGCTATCATTGGATCATCAGACAGGAATGAGAGGTAGAGGTGAGATGAAAAGTACGTTTAAGAATTACAGAACCTAGTGATTCCATGTAGGAAGAGAAGCGGTCCAAGGACTGAGCCCTGAGGCACCTCTCTGAGATAGCCTGGACCTATCCTATCTGAAGAGAAAGGACAACAGGAGATGGCCCTCATGATGGATTAGTTTCTTACAAACACTGAGCTTTTCACTTCACAAGATGTTAACTGATGGGCTGAATGATGGTACCCATTTAGATGGAGAAACAAGTCTGAGAGCGAGTACATTTTTATTTTTGGGTGAACTATATCCTGAGAGGAGAAGATGCCCCAACACGAACATTATAAGTGGGCCTCATGGAAAAACAGCAAAATAAAATAAAATAACTATTGGTAAAAGTATGTTTATTTCATAAGAAACCACTACAAACAGAGCATAATCAATATAATCTTTCTTATAATATTTGTTTTACCCTTCTACAAAATATTAATGAAATGAATACACACTATCAATTGAACACAATTATCACGTTACAAACGATGAATAAATACTGTGAATAAATAATGAAAATAGCCAGATAAATTTCAATTTATAAACCTATGGCGAGCCAAGTTAACCTCCTAGAAACGTCCGCATCTAAACAGGCATCCGCTAACACCCACAGTGACCAGCTCTGTGAATTGCTAAATGATTTCGATGTCACAGTTAAATTACACCCTTAACTTAATCAGAAGATGTAACTTTCCAAAGACACAGTCACTCCAAGTTTTGTAATGATTTTCACTTGGTTTGAGTTTGGTTGTCGATTGCATTGTTTTTTCCGGGTTGCAGTAGCTACTATGAAAATATCACACAGATGGCTTATACACATAATCATGGATTCTACGTGTGTTGCATTCTCGCTCAAAAAGTCAGCAGTTCTTCATAGATTTATATCTCCAACAGTCATTTTGGTGAATGCCAAATAAACGTGCTAATGAAACTCGAACTCGTCGTGACAAATAGCTCAACACAATGAGATAGCGAGCCTTTTGTGCCACCACGGATGATCTCATTCTTATTCATAGGTATTAGCAGATAATGTGCGCACGTACTTTTTTGTACGTTCAGACGTTAAAACTTTACAGTATCAATATTAACAGCAGTTGAAATGAAAATGTTTTCACACAGGTACACCGGTTTTTCTTTAGCGGAATCATCTAACGGCTGAGAACAAGTAAATGATGGAAAATCATTTTTCATGTCAAATGTATTCATAAATGCACTCCTGAAGCGATTAAAGCCTGACATTGTTTTAAACCCGTGTGAAGTTTGTTCTTCTGCTTAACACAAAGTAAGATATTTTGAGGAATGTCGGCATACTGCTAATGAGAGAAATTCATAAAGGTTTAGATCAACAGTGATTAAATGATGACAGAATCTTCCCTTTAAGTCACATGTAGGCTTTCTATGGTCATCTAAGATTTAGAATATTACTAATGTATTGATTTGTACAATATAATATAATAAACCCAATATAATTTGATAAAATAAATAAAAATTCGGTATTTAAATTCAATCCGTTATAAATACAGAAAATGCTTCGTTTTTTTAAATGCTGCGATTGCTGATTCTGTATATTTTAAGTGTCTATCCAAATCTCGAAATGTACCCTTTTGTGCACGAATACCTATGAATGCTAATGAAATCGTGTTGGCGCTACACAAGCTCACAATGGGCAAAAAAAGCAATCCCATCAGCAGTAGCATGACGCCATTATGTCACAATCCAGGTCCACCTCACAATCAGTCCGCTTTGGTTTAATAGCTTATTTTAAGTTGAGTTGTAGTCACAGCTCTTTTGAATTACTTTCACCCATCACAATAATCAGCTCTCCTTCAATTCTCGTCTGTACAATGTTCATTTTGTCACAAAAAGTAATCCGGAGGAGTAGGAGAAGGCGAGGTGTTGGGGTGGGAAGGCTGAGTCTCGGTTGAACTGATGAGCTTCTCGTATCGAGCTTTGTACGTGTCTCGCTCTCTCAACACGCGGGACAGCTCACACTGCAGCTGCTCCAGCTAGAGGAACCAGAACAGAGAGGAATCATATACTTTCAATGCTGAAATCATATGAACTTTCTAACGGGACTAGCGATCATCTTTCTCAGATTGTGAATGAAACTGCTTCTGCGATGAGAAAAAGCCTTTATGAAAACATCCTTTATGTTTTTAAACCCATTTTATTAACCAATGCTGACCTTTAATCATCCGGTATGTATTTTTTTTTTACATTTTTGTGTGATTGAGAAAAGAGCATTGAATGTTCTTCACTCTCATCCTATTCATCATGCCCAGGCTAGATGAGAAAACATTATGTTACTTTAAAGTTACCCGAGTAAACACATATTGATATGCATTTCTTTGAATATCAGCTTTCCCCAACACTGGTTATTATTGATAACTTTTGTTGTTTGTGGTTGCATTTCTCTAGTTTGTGTCATATTTCAGTGCTTGGTGTGTGTGCGCTGTACCTGCTGTGTGAGGATGTGTTTCTCGGACTCGAGCGCGTGCCGGTGCTGGAGGCGTTTGTAACGGCAGGACTGGGCGTAACCGCGGTTCTTCAGCGTCCGTCTTTTCTGTTTCAAACGGACCACCTCATCTTTGCTTACCCCACGCAAATGCCTGTTCAGCTCTCGCACTGACAGACTTACCAACTGCTCATCGGAAAAACGCTCATCCATCCCGCACTGAAAGGCAAAGAGACAATAAGAGGTAAGTCTGAGAGATTTGTCAGGGGATGGAAACAAAGTGTGATAATGACAATCAAAGCTTTAACAAACACTCACATGGGCAAAACGGATAAATATTGAGCACCCAATGGTTGAAATGTCTGATGTACAGCAACAAAATGTCTGATGTGTCAACAACAAAATGAAAACAGGTAGAATTGAATTCAAACCGAAAACGCCATAATAATAATCACAACAGTACCAAAAAAAGCATTCACATAGTTGAACGAGTAAAATTTTGTTACTAATTATGTTTATTTTAGTTGAAAGCGAAAATTAAGTCGATGTCAGTATTTTACGTTATTTCGACATTGATTTTATCGCTGGAATTTGGTTGCACAACCAAAAAACAACTAAATATCAAGTCAGCTGATGGCGGTATTGGAAATCAATTCAACGTTGACGCGTTTGATTTTAAATTTACACTGAATTTTGGTCACTCGACATCGCAACCAAGTATCAGCATCTTATATTGGCCAAAAATGTACTTTGTAATTTCAACTTTTATTTTGTACTTGTGTTTGGCGTGCATATAATATGGAGAGTTAGGTTGATTTGTTCGCACACATGTGATGCATCTACCGCGCAACCCTAATCCTACCCATCAACCAGCACAGTGTTTTCCAATCCTATCCAATTTCCTATGGGCACGAGAACTAGGATTGGGAAGTGCTGGCAAAGTATATACACACTGAAACAAAAGTGCTTAACTGAAAATAAACCAATCAATCGACTCAAGTAACTATCAGTCGAATAACTCTCAGCGAACTTCCTTATGTTCTCGATAACTGGATTGAATATAACTCTAGCAGTGACATAAAAGCCTTGAGAAAACAAACTACACTCACTACTCGCAGCCAAACTAAATAATTAATGCTATACTGTATGACTGTGCTGTATTCTCTTGACATCACGTTGGATAATAATACAATAATATATCAAAAATGAGCTTTGTGTGTAACGTAGTTTGGCCTAGAGGTGTAGTGTAAAGTGTGTGTGATTTTGGCAGCACATTTCCATACAGCATAATCTGACTGAGTGTAAGTGACAGTGATCAGGATTACATCACAATAATAGTAGATATTACCATAATCTGATAGCGCTGCTCCACATTTAGAGACAGGCACCAGCCAGTTTTCAACACACTTCAAAACAAAATTGCCAACCATTCTCATTAAACTTGTGCAAACCCTTAAGTCTGCTTAATTGCGTTTAGATCTATATTTAAAACTTAACGACAATAAAATGAAAAGGCATAGTTCACCCAAAAATGAAAGCGGATATAATTTACTCCACCTGATGTTGTTCAAAATTTATTTCTTTCTTCTTGTGAGCACAGAAGAATTTGAAGAATGTGGTTATCATCTTTTGTGATGGCAAAATGATGTTTTCTTCAGCTTTGGAAGTGTTTCCTAAAATGCTTTAAATGATTTTCGGACCTCTGTGCTGAGAGCGTGCGTGCGATTGTGTCTACAACCATTTCAGGAGGAAAACTTAGTGACTGCAAGTACCTGAGTGACTTGCAGATGATGATGATGATGATGATGATGATAATGGCCTTGCATTGGATGGTGTGGGTGATGGAGGCGGCTCTGTGGACTGAGGGGTTGTGAGAAGGGACTGGTGGATGTGTTGACATTAGAGAGAGATGGAGGGGTGGAAGAAACGACCAGTATAGGCCGGTGACACATGTCTGACGACTTGTTAAGAACAACATCGACACCGCTGTCGCTGCTGGAGTCACCCATGTGACTGCTGCTCGAACTCTGCGACAAAACTGGGAACTGCAAAAGAGTAGAAGAGAGGCAAAGAGCACATTAGAAAGAGATTATGATGAAAATGGCTACATTTGGACAAACTCATTCGGCCAGTGCTTCTTGTGACCAGATTTTTAAAAAAAATGTTTTGTGTGTTTCCCCGATCAAAAATACCTATCAGGGAAAAACACCAGTCATCATATGATGGTTAGGTGTGTTTTGAAGCTGGGATGTTGGCGTGAACTGGTTTAAGCTGGTCATGTGTTGGTCCTAAAATGGTCCGACCAGTTTAAGACCAGCATATGACCAGCTTAAACCAACAAAGGGCCATCTTAAACCAGCTTAACCAAGCATCCCAGCTTCAAAACATACCTAACCCGCATGTACTAGTTTTTGAAATTCGTGTGAGGTAAGTAATAAAACACGCAGATAAACTATGATGGAAATACATTTACCAAATAAGTTCCTTGCAGACAAGAAAAAACTCATGTGACTGCCTCAACAGTTCATGTGATTGGATTACTAAACAAACCAGTGGACTCATCTCTTAGCAAATGTTGCTTCAATAACCTAAGAAAAAGTACATCATAAGAGGCATATGCTTTCCTGGGTACAATTAGGAATGGATACAGTGCTAAAGAGTTCCTGTTCTGCAGAATTCAACTTTAGTCAAACACGCCTGAACCAGCTAATCAGCAATACATGTTGTACACAGAGTATTAAATAGGTTTTCTTTCATTACCGCAGTAGTCCTGGGTACTCAAAGGGGCGTTAGAGAAAGCTGCGCATTTTAAAAATTATCTTCAGGATGTTGGCAGTATATGACCGGAATATTGAGACTAACCACAGAACATAATTAATGCTATTTTAACATTTCAGTTTCATGATAAAGCCCAAAGTATACTTTGGTTTTTCAGTCCTTTTGATTTTTTTTAACCGCATATACCTTACACATGCAGGTCGCACTGGGCCAGGCTGCTGGAAAATGGTGGAAAATGAAGTGTGAAAATGTTAAGTGCTTGTTTGAGGGGTTTATGAAATAACTTAAGTATAAAAGAATACAAAAACAATTTAATTGGTCACAGCTTCTAGATTCAACTTTCTAGAGTGCATGTGTTGGCTGCCTGCGTTTTCAAATAAAAGATATTTTAAGGGCTGCGCATTCAACTGTAACCACATGCTAGCATACGCAACCAAAGGGAAGCATACTTTCAGCTTAAGAATGCAACATACTCCCATTGCTTTATTTTGTAATGGAATGCTGTCTGAAATTGTGCTTTATGGTGCTATTTCTATGCACATGGTCTAAAAAGCATGATGCAAGTCCCTCAGTCTGAATCCACTTTTGCTTGTTTAACGATGGGAAAAATGACCGGCGTGGTCTAAAAGGTTTGCTCCTGTTCTCTTAAAGAGTCCTGGGTATGTTTCAGATTTAATGTGCAATATACCATTCAGAGTCTCATCTCCCTTTAAAAGCCATTTGTGCTAGCGCCATGGTTGATTAGATATTTACAGTGCAAAATTTGGAAGAGGAAAAACTGAGCGCTTTTCTAGCAAGGAAACAGATCTGCTACTGCAAATAGGTACATCATGACATGTAGGCATTTTGACATTGACATTTGACAATGACTTTAGAGCAGGTTTTAGTTGGTCAAAGGCTAAGTCTATTTCAGTTTGGGGAGCAAATGCATTTGCTATTAAAATAACGTGATGCAAACCATGAAAATGATAACTGCATTGCGCCGAATGTATAATGGAAAGCATTCAAAGTTTTGGGACAAAGAAGGACAAAGAAATACACTGTCTAAATATCATATCTCATACCTGTGAAGTTACGGCGGCTGCAGCAGAGTTCAGCAGGGCCTCCACTGCATCTTCACATCCCAGGAACCCTCCTCGATCCCGGTCCCCTCGGTCCGGCACTCCTCCAAGAGCTCCCAGCAGAGACGCGGCTCCTCCGGGCTCCCCACCGAACTGCTGCTGCAATGCAGCCAACCACAGCAGGTCCTCCAAAGAGGTGGGGTTTGAGCACGGCGTGGGGCCTCCGGCCTCTGGGCTCCCGTCCAGGTTTCCTTGAGAGCCGGAGCTCTGGCCTGACATGTACCCGGTGGAGATGGAGAGCGGGAACGAGAGAGAGGAGGAAGAGGAGGACGCAGATGGCGGCGGGTGTCCGTCACTTAGCGTGGGTGACGGAGGAAGGGAGGTGTAGGGACTGGAGCTGAGGCTGGAGTCAGGAGGAGGGTGAGGAGCATAAGGAGAACCGGCCGTCTCCTGATGGACGCCTGGTTTGGGGTAAAGGCAGGCTGGAGGAGGTGGAGGGGTGTCAGGCTTCACTTCGAACTTCAGCAGGTCGAAGTCGTTGAGATACTCCATGGCCAGAGGGCTTGGAGGTAAAGAGGGCAGCGGCAGAGATGAAGACATTGCTGTGTCGACAGGAAGTATGCAAGTTGTCGTCTTTGAGTTTTCAAAGAGAACAACAACAGACTTTGGTTTTTACACAGAAATGGAAACACTAATGGGCCAAATTAGACTCGGTAGTTAAAATGCCTGTTCCTTTGATTTTAGGGCTTCCTGTTTTAGCATCTGAAACTGGCAAAGAGAAAAAAATAGTGATTAGCCATTAGTCTTCTCCAGCTATATGGTGCAGATTCTATAATGTGACCATGGGGCAGCCATAAACCGGCCATAAGTAGTACGGGTATATTTATAGCAATAGCCTAAAAACCACTGTATGGGTCAAAATGATTGATTTTCTTTCATGCCAACAATCATTGAGATATTAAACAAAGATCATGTTCCATGAAAATGATTTGTAAATATCCTACTGCAAATATATCACAACCAAATTTTTAATAAGTACTTAGTTTGGACAACTTCAAAGGTGATTTTTGTTTTTTAATATTTAGAATTTTTTACACTATCAGATTTTCAAACAGCTGTATATTGGCCAAATATTGTCCTATTCTAACAAACCATTTATCAATGGAAAACGTATTTATTCAACTTATTTACCGCCACTTATGACTGGTTACATATGGTAATCTGTGACCAATTATACTAGTTCTACATGAGCAGGGAATGACTAACATACTGTCTGATGTTCTTAAAGGTTATGTCACATCAGATGATTCCAAAGCCTGGTCTGATATTACAGTAAAGGCTGATAGTGATTATTAAATAATCAAAACAGCAACAACAAAAACCCCACAGTGTGTTCATATTTATTGGAAATTATAGAACATTTGTGATAAACGGCTGTTCGTTTATTGGCTAATTATGTATCCTGATGATGTATGGGTCGCAAACAGTATCAGATTAATAGAGGAAAAGCCTAAATCCAATCCCATAATCTTAATCCATCAATCTAGTTATTCCACTGAACAGTTGCTCCTTAACACAAGTGTTATGCACAACTCATACAATATTTAATGCTGTCAGGTATTCTTTATACTGTAACAGACACGGAGCAGACACATCTTTGAAAACATTTAAAGCATTTTGTGTTAAAAACCGAAAACAAGTTTACATATTTTGGAATTGACAATCCATATGATGAAATTTACAAAAAAGTCAATTTTTTCATTTATTTTTTATACAGTAGCAAGCAAAAAGGCACACATAAACGATTAGATCATAAACTAAATCTGCCAAAAAAAAAAAAAAAAAAAAAACTGATTTGGAGATTAAATAATAAAGAAATATTTTAGGCTTCAAGTAATCCCAATTTAAACAAATCCAAATGTAATTTCCAGTATTGCCAAGAGTTACGTTTAACACCTTTAAATCTTCTCTTTAGAGGAAATAATTTTTTTAAATTATTTTCGTCGGGCAGTAATTCATTTTAATAGCTGAAAACATTCATACAGTATTTGTTACTAAAGTTAATACGTGTATTATAATGATAAATAAGTTTTGCTTGATATAAAGTAGGCTTAAATTAAGAGGCTAGATTATAAACTAATAAAACTGATAACTACTAAAATTACTTATTTCAATTTGATCAGTAATGATTAGTTTTTATATATTAAAATAATTAAATTATTACAATCAACTACAATTACAACGTTCATGTTGAAATATTAGCATTAATAAACTTGTAAAATAATTAATTAACAGTTAATAAACTGCCAATAAACATCTAAAACACCTTTTAAGTCTTAACGATTTAAATAACTATTTTAGCTGATAAGAAAATGATTTGCCTTCGGTTGTTTTAGATGGTCTTTCGTTTTACAGAAAGAATAAAAGAATAGATAAAGTGAGGGTTTGAGAGCGGGATAAAAGAGTGAGAGAACAAAAGAGGGTAAAAAAAAAGAGTGTCAGGATAAAACTAGCACAACTACGTAGCGACAGAGGGAGAAAAGGAAAGACAACGGGAGAAAAAGTTTGTTTTAAAATGCCCATGTTTCTTACCGTGTGTTCATGTGGACAGCTTACACACATCCTGAGGTATTGACTGACAGATTGATTCCTGCCAGTGTGTGTATATGAGTGTGTGTCACTGTGAGAGCATGTGTTTGACGTGAGTGTGTGTGTGTGTGTGTGTGTGTGAGCCACTTTGGAGCTGATTGCCACTAACAGAGCCCCAGCCCTCCCCCTCTGAACCCCCCAAATCCCATCCATCCCCCAAATCTCTCTCTCTCTCATCTCTCTCTCTCTGTCTCTCTCTCTCTCTCTCTCTCTCTCTCTCTCTCTCTCTCTCTCTCTCTCTCTCTCTCTCTCTCTCTCTCTCTCTCTCTCTCTCTCTCTCTCTCTCTCTCTCTCTCTCTCTCTCTCTCATTCTCCTGTCATTTTTCCTCCAATCAACTTAAACTAAAATGGTAAACTGTCAAATGAGCAGCACACGTCTTTAAATTCTCCTGTAAAGTTTTAAAACAAGACGTTACAAATCTAATAATAAAACTATTAACAGAAATATTGTTTTTTTCTCTCTCAGTCTAATACGTAAGGCCCTTTACAAAAGCATTGCTTTATATTTAAGATGTTGACTTCCAAAACTTGATACAGGAAATTTATATATGAATTTACTGGGTGTTTTTTGTCACGTATATATATATATATATATATATATATATATATATATATATATATATATATATATATATATATATATATGTCTAACATGACCAGTTTTTATTATATACTATATTATATTGATAGAGTAAATAGACAGACTGGCTCACAGAAATCAGAGAGTCATGCTGCCACCTAGTGCACTGACTGAAACATCAACTGGGTCGTGCTGTAACAAAACTATCTAATAAAACTGTAACAGAAGCGCAATTACATCTTCATTTTGAAGCAATCCCAAATAATCTTACTGTATGTTATATAACTAAACATTCTGAATGCCCAAAAGGACTGCCCATTATTCCTTATTCTGACATAAGTACAAATTCCGCCAAAAAATGTAGAATTCTCTTTCTATATATTTATAGATGATTTTCGTTTGACACTTAATAGGACTGAGAATCAGCAGGACTGGAAAGCGGGTGACATTCCCTGCGATTCAGAAGTAATAATACATGTTTCTGTGGGGTTGATGTGTTAAGCGCAGTGTAACTGCAGAGGGTTAGTGGTTGGGCAGAAACTGCCAAACTAGCACTTTTAGCCATCCTGGGGGGTTGAAGTTGTTAATCTGAAGTCCTAATAATGTCTCGTTGAGGAATCAGTTTTGGTAATAATGTCTGAGTAAATCTGATTTAGACACCGGGAGTAATACAGTGAGATATGTAATCTCTCTGACACACACACACACACACACACGCAGTCCATAGGCGTAATGGTTTTTATACTGTAAAAAACGTAAGCGCACCATTTAGTATGCTTTTTCAGTTTTGAATTATGGGGACATTGGCAGTGTCCTCATAAAAAACCTTGAAATCTCTGTCATACTCATGTCATTACCCATAAACCACAAAAACAGCACACACACACACATTAGACACAAGCTTACAATTACATGATTCTTGCATAAAACAGACATTACGGTAATATGACAGGTGATAAAACTGCATATACATAATGTCACATACAGTGAACAGGATGGCTAAAACTCTTCTATTATGTCCAGTTATCTTTAGGTCTGACATATCATTTTTAAATTAGAATTGTCTGATACATTCTTGAATAACACCTTTCACAAATCACCACTACCAGTACTCTAGTAAATACATACATACATAAACTGGAATTGGGATTACTTAAATGTCCTGGATTTTACCCCAAACATAACCTCAAACGAGGTCATGTAGATTGAAAAAGATTATGATATGCAAAGGAGAGAAAGCTAATTTGGCCAATGCTCATTCTGAAATTCATCTTATATTCTATATATATATATATATATATATATATATATGTATATGTATGTGTAATATATGTATATAACACACACTTTAATACAAATTCCAAAGTGAGCAAGCAGACCTTCCAGCACCCCATCTGATCCTGAGATACATGTCCTAATCCACTCTTAACACTGTTACAAGCTACAGATTAACTATTTCATCCAGCACTCCCAGTCTCTGTAGTGTCCCCAAGAAAATACTGAATAGCGATTAATCCTGGATAGAGTTACGTGAATCTGCTTCCCAGCCCAAGCGTCACCGTTCTTCACACTGAGAAACAATAGATTCTTTTAACAAATGTTCAGTGTACTGCTGCATCACTGCTTAATAACTACATGAGAACACATAAGTAAAGGAATATTAGCGCTCTAATAACTACTACTATCTAACAAGATACTCTGAATAAGGAATGAAGTAAATAATAGTGTTTATTTGAATGTGGAAGTTCACTGTTTTCTAATCAGTATACTTGCCTAAGATCTGCTCTATACAGGTTCATAATAACAGGAATAATGCATAATAATGGTTCTTTACGCTGCTGCGTGCGGACGATCTTCGGTTTAATAGTTTAAGATTAGATAGATTTTCATAATTGCATAATTTATAATCAGGGGCGCCGCTACAATTTCGGGCCGCACTAGACAGCATGTCCGCTACAAATCATGATAGTGGTCCTAAACATCTCCTAAAGTATCTCCTAAACAACAGTTTGAAGCATCAAAGTATGAACAAGTGCATGACTTGATAAGCACTAACTGAGCAGGTTTCAGCATTTTACACTGAGCAGAAAAAGCGATAGTCCTGCTATGTATGTGGAAGTATTGCCTGTGTGTGTTTTAATATTTAAGAACATGACTGCATGAATGTGAATGTAGCTCGTGCATGGGGCATGCAGCCGTGTCTGTGTGTGATTAACAGACTACTCTCTGGATTAAGAGGCTGATTCTACCGCAGTAATCTGGTGTCAGATTAGCAGATTTGACTGATCTGGTAAACTGTCTGTAATGTAGACACACCTCCCACCTGTGTAAAGACACACAGCTTTAAACCAAGAAAAACACCAAATCCAGTGAACAAAAGATGTTTTTCAGTCATTTCCTGCAGATTAATCCAGCATTTCACAGCATCCGATACATTCAACTTTTCAAATAAAACATTCATTTGATATTTATATGATTGTGTTACATTGGATTATTAGCTATTTCATGTTTCTGTCCATCACCTTTCTTTGTAATAAGTGGGAAATTTGTGTTAAAAGTGCAAAAAAAAGTATAAAGCGTGTTTGTTAGGAACACACACACCTTTATGTCATTTTTGCGCACTTTTTGTTCAACACTGTTGTGTCATATTGTCAATAAATACAATTTTTAATATTTAAAATAATAAAATCAACTCATTTTTTAAGTTTATTATTTTTATTTATTCTATTTTTTTTTTTTTTTTTACATTTTTTCACCAGAGTAGCTTTACAGTCACATCATTTCTGAATTTGAATCTAAATATTTGTGTTCCCTCAAATTGTGGTCTGGACTGTACCTGAAGTGGGAGAAAAAAAAGAGGTGCTCGACTACAGTGAATGACCATCTAACCCCCAGATATGACTAGTTTATGAAAATAAGGTAAGATTAGTCCATGCTGCTCCTGGTAGGTTTTGTTGTGTTTTGTCTAGGTGCCGTTGGCTAGAGTTAATTACGCTTGTCTGGTGACAGTGTCTGTGTTTGACCCTGAAACCCTCAAAACAACCACACAAACATGGGCATTAGCTGTAATCTGGATAAACCAATGCAAAAAAAACTGCTAGAACTGGCAGACAGTAAGTGGTAAAAAGAGGGTTAAAAGAAGTTAAGTAGAGGGGAAGAAGTAAGGGATCAGAGGATTAGCAAGGTCGATACATATTATCTTACCCTCCAGTCTGAAAGATGACACTAAATCTGTTAAACTCACCCACCCATGATTCCCACCTCTCATCCAACCCCACTCTGTCAGTCCCATCAGCATATATACATAGCTATAAACAATGCAATTTTATGAAATCTGTTTCAAATCTAAATTTTCTGCATCAGAAGTCTTTAGTGTCACATGATCCCTCAGAAATCATTCTAATATGCTGTATTGCTGCTCAACAAACAAATTGTATCTACTTTTATACATATACATATACACAATACTTTTTTTAGCATTAATGCATTAAATAAATAATTCAATTAACGCATTAAAAAAGTGACTGGCAAGGTAAATGGCATTTATAATGTTATATGTTTTCAGCTTTCTAATATCACTAAAAGGCTGTTCTTTCTTTCTCATACCGAGTTTGAACAAGTTATGTAATAAATAATGGAATTAGAGAGACGTAATCGCAGGACGTGTAACCCTCTGTTGCACCAGAAGGGAGCACTAAAGTGTTAGAGAAGCTCAGGTTAAAGTCACTAGGTATAGCCCATTTACACACACTCTCGGAAAAAAAGGCACAGATGCAGTCACTGGGGTGGTAAACTCTAAAAAGTTAGACCTTTGTGCCTTATTTATCCCTAAACGAAAAATATTTAATACTTTAAGGCCGCATATCAGTACCTATATCCTATAAATTACTTTTGAAAGTTTTTTTTTGAGAGTACATTAAAGCGATGAAACTTTTTTTACTTAAACATTTTAATACTTTAATGTCGAAAATGTTTCTTAATTTGAAAAATGAAGAAAACGTGCTGTAGAATTATTTCATATGAATCTTCACCTAATGATGATTTCACAGTGAGTTATTTAATTTTCAGCATTAAGAAAACAAATTTTTTAAAGCAAAAATCATCAGTTTTGTAATATTTCATGTAATATTTTATGCCCATGTGAAGATATGTATTTTAATTTATAAACATCATTAAAAGCTTTCTGTGTTCCCGCTCTTCTGTGATTATTCAGGGAGTTTTACTTCTTCAAACTCTGAAAGTCCTGAGGGCAGAAAGGAAAATGATTGGTTTACAGATTCAACCAATGAAACCAAAGCAGAGACGAGTCCGTTATTATTAGTGTGCAAATAAACAAACCATGTCTGTGCACTCTCTGATTGCTTTACGAGCACATTTCAGTTTGGCCGAATGTCTGGCAAAAGTTTTATAATGGACAATGGACGTTTGCTATGTACAATGGTGTATGTTAGCATCAACATTCACTCTCACAGGAACTGTTCACTGTTCATGTTGAGCTACCTTCAGATCACTACACTCAACAAATTGCTTCAAAAGATCTTACCATGCCTTGATTTTTAATTAAGACAGAAAGGTCAGACTTTGCTTAGACAAAAGTCTTGTCACAGAAATAGAGTACAGTTGTCACTGTGTGGTTGAGGGACTGGATGACGAGGTGAGGGATCCTCCACCCACGAAGGCGATGGTGACTGGCAGACCCGTGGCGAATCCCACCACCAGATGGTATGCCAGGAGGCATCGACAGAGACTGTAACAGGTGGGAGAGTGGGAATTCTTAATGCCCGGCCACTGGAGGAGCAGTCTCTGGAGGGTTGGACGGAACCAGTGGGGACTCAGGATACAGGGAAGGGTTAATGTCCATCTCCAGGTCCCAGTCCTCTAGCTCCTCTTGTGGATCCAGCAGCCCCAGATGGATGATGAGCTCACCCTCCGCTTTGGTGCAGTGGGCGGGTCTCCACTCCATGCTCTCAATGTACCAGGCTTTCTCCACCGTGGCGTGCTTTGCCAGCTCACGCACCTGGTCTGACATCAGCTAGGGTCTAGTGGTAATCCTCTGCTCTGTTGCTCTCTCTGGCGATGGCTCAGTGGTCGCTGCAAACTCTGAAACTCCATCTCCGGTGGGCTCTGACCCCGCGTCATGGTAAAATGGTGGGCTGGGCTCTGGATCCAAAATTGGGCTGTTTTTGTCGTCCACGGGCTGAACAGTGACCAAAGAATGGCATGACACCTGCACCCACTCGATTTAAGCGGACACGCTCTCTCAAGGACCATTAGGTATTAAGTCAGCGAAAGTAAATTGTGCACAGAAAGATGTCCGTGCAAGGTGAGCCGTTGGTGAGGAACACAAAATCCTCTGTGTGGTCCTCGAGAGAACGATGAGGAAATTTGGATCGTACATTAGAGCTAACAAACCAAAAAAACAGGGAAAGCACATCGCTAACTAACTGTTTAGGGTTGTCCAGTCACAGTGTGGTTGAGGGAAAGAGCACTCAACAAGAATATCACTCTTAACAGTCTTTAATCTTCCACAAAAGAGTAAATAATAATACAGGCAGGCAGGTAGGCAGAATGGAACGTCTCAGGTTACGAATGTAACCATGGTTCCTCTAGGGAACGAGACGCTGCGTCACAAACGCTTTGGGAACGCCTTCGGCGTGAGCCGTTCTGAACCACGTGTGAAATCTGTCCAATGGAGAGGAGCGACATCATGGACGAGATGACGTCGCCGACCAGGAAGTATAAAGTCACGCTCTGCGATGCCGGCACCAGCCTCTGTAGTGAAGTAAGCGCCGGCAGGGGTGCGGGAAGTATGGCATCGGGATGCAGCGTCTCGTTCCCTAGAGGAACTATGGTTACATTCGTAACCTGAGACATTCCCCTTCAGGAACTCGAGCTGCGTCACAAACGCTTTGGGAACGAGATGCCCACGCCGCCATAATTCCAAGGCCCTGCCTGAAAAGGGGTCCTCAGACCACCCATCAGAATAAGACAGAGGAGCCAGGAGTGTCGAAATTATAGAAAGGGCAAAGTGGAGGGCGTGGACCACCCCGCAGCGTTGCAAATGTCCCCGAGGGGCACACTGCTAAGGTAGGCCATGGAGGCCGCCATATCCCTTGTTGAGTGGGCCTTGAGCCCAAGAGGGCACGTGAGTGCCGAGGCCTCATAGGCCAGGTGGATAGCCTCGACTATCCACCTGCTGAAGTTTGCTTAATAGCAGCACAACCCCTATCTGTCGGGCCAAACGGATAAGTAACTGGCCCGACCTCCGCAGAGACACAGTTCTGCACTACATGTCCAGTACTCGCACTGGACGCATTTGCAGTTGGACTTTAGCTGCCTGGAAGGGGTGAGGACAGGAGGCCTGCAGTACGATCGGTTGCGGTGTAACAGAGGGCACTTTAGGTGTATAACCCACTCTTGGGTATGCAAAAACCTTGGCCATGCCTGGGGCAAAGTCCAAGTAAGTAGGGGCCACGGAGAGGGCCTGCAGATCTCCTACCCTCCAAAGAGAGGTGATGGCGAGGAGAAATGCTGTCTTATCCTATAAGACAGGTAAGGGAACCTCTTCGAGGGGCTCGAAGGGTGCCTTACACAGAGCCTCTAACACCACAACCAAATCCCAGGGGGGAACTCTGGTCCACACTGGAGGTCTCAGCCTCAGCACACCATGGAGGAATCGTGTAACAAATGGGTGTCTGCCCACTGAGTGGCCACCAATAGGGTCATGATATGCAGATATGACTGGCATGTAGACCTTAGGGTGGAGTGGTTAACCCGGTGGAGAATGTCGCCTGGAGGAACTCCAGCACTGAACCTACTGGGCAGTTAACTGGGTTCAAGTGGCGGTCTCCACACCAGGAAGTGAACATTCCTCACCTCCTGGCATACACGCTCCTCGTAGAGGGAGCTCTGGATTGGAGGATGGTCTCGACAACCTCAGCTGAAAGACCAGAGGCTATGAGTCGTGCCCCGTCAGGGGCCACACTCACAACTTCAGTAACTCCGGGCGAGGGTGAACTATTGTTCCCTCCGCCTGAGAGAGTAGATCTGGCCTCAGGGGGATCTCCCACGTCTACTAGGCCGATGAGGTCCGTGAACCATACTCGGCCCGGCCAGAACGGGGCTACGAGCAGTAGTCTGATTCCGTCCTGGCGCACTCTCACCAGAACTCCTGGGAGCAGGGCAATCGGAGGAAATGCGTACAGGCGACGTCTTAGCCACGCCTGTGACATGGCATCCAGTCCCAGGGGAGCTGGATGAACTAGAGAGAACCAGAGGGGACATTGTGCATTCCCTCGAGAAGCAAAGAGGTCCACCTCTGCCTGGTACAATGCCGACCAGATCTGCTTCACCCCATCGGGGTGAAGCATCCATTCCCCCGGCCTCAACCCCTGTCTCGACAGGGTGTCGGCTCCCGTATTGAGATGCCCAGGGATGTAGGTCGCTCTCGGCGAGCAGATTTTGTCCTGGGACCACACAAGGATCTGGTGCGCCAGCTTGTTCAAGGGGCGCAAACACAGACCTCCCTGGTGGTTGATATAAGAGACCACCGCTGTGTTGTCGGTGTGCACCAACACATGGTGACCTCTCCGGTCTGGGAGGAGGTGCTTCAAAGCACGAAATACAGCTAACATCCCTAGCTGCATGATATACCACCCCTGGTGGTGATAGCCACAGACCGTGGGCCAGGCGCTCGTTCAGCACTGCGCCCCAACCGGTTAGGAATGCATCTGTCGCAAGCAAGATGCGGCGACAAAGAGCTCCTAACACTGGGCCCTGATTCAGAAACCAAGGTTAATCCATGTAGGCATGACATGATGCTTGATTTTGTGGAGTGGGTTTCTCCTCGGGGAAAGCCCCTTGGTCCTGAGTCGCCACTTTAGGAGTCTCATGTACAGCAGGCCAAAAGGTATCACGTTGGACGCAGCTGCCATCAGCCCCAGCAGTTTTTGATACTGCTTGACAGTGATTGACTGGCCTCCCTGACTCTCACGACTGACGTGAGGATCAACTGCACACGAGCAGGAGATAATTGTGCCCGCATCGTGGTCGAATCCCATACCACGCCTGGGTATATGGCCCTCTGATCGGGACGCAATACCTCTTCTTGGCGTTCAGTCTCAAACCCCACTCCCCCATATGGGACAGAACAACATCTCAATGTTGAACTGCCATCTGCTCTGATTGAGCTAATATCAACCCATCGTCGATATAGTTGAGTATACGAATGCGCTGGAGTCGCAGTGGAGCCAGAGCTGCATTCATACACTTTGTAATTGTGCTGGGTGAGAGCCTTTAATCACACCCGGATCTGGTGCGCCAGCTTGTTCAAGGGGCGCGAACACAGTTCTCCCTGGTGGTTGATGTAAGAGACCACTGCTGTGCTCTCAGGTCTGGGAGAAAGTGCTTCACGCACGAAATACAGCTAACATCTGTAGCAGATTGATATGCCACCTCTGGTGGTGATCCACAGACCGTGGGCCGGGCGCCCGTTCAACACCGCGCCCCAACCGGTTAGGGATGCATCTGTCGCAAGGGGAGTCCGGCGACATAGAGCTCCTAACCTTGGGCCCTGATTCAGGAACCAAGGCTTCCTCCACAAGTCTAAGGCCCGAACTGTACGGCGTGACACTTTGATTTTGCGGAGTGGGTTTCCCCTCGGGGAGAACCCCTTGGTCCTGAGCCACCACTGTAGGGGTCTCATGAGCAGCAGGCCAAAAGGTATCACGTTGGACGCAGCTGCCATCAGGCCCAGCAGTCTCTGATACTGCTTGACAGTGAGTGACTGGCCTTCCCTGACTCTCTCGACTGACATGAGGATCGACTGCACACGAGCAGGAGACAAACGTGCCCACATCGTGGTCGAATCCCGCACCACGCCTAAGTATGTGGTCCTCTGAGCGGGACGCAATACACTCTTGATGGCGTTCGGTCTCAAACCCAACTCCCCCATGTGAGACAGAACAACATCTCGATGTTGAACTGCCATCTGCTCGGATTGAGCTAATATCAAGCAATCGTCGATATAATTGAGTATGCGGATGCCCTGGAGTCTCAATGGAGCCAGGGCTGCATCCATACACTTCGTAGATGTGCGGGGTGAGAGTGCTAGGCCGAACGGAAGTACTCGATATTGGTTTGCTACGCCCCCGAAGCGAACCTCAGAAACTTCCCGTGTTGAGGAAGGATGGATATGTGAAAGTATGCGTCCTTCAGATCTATGTTGACAAACCAGTCCTCGGATCTGATTAGAGTCACCACATGCTTGATTGGTAAGCATTTTGAACTTCAGTCTGTTGACTGAGCGGTTCAAGACCCTCAGATCTATGATAGGACGCAACCACCCCGTCCTTCTTCGGAACAATGAGGTAGCGGCTGTAAACCAAACTGAATTCGATAGCCTTTCTCTATCGTTCGTATGACCCATTGAGATACATTTGGCAGAAGTTTCCACGCTGCCAAATAATCTACTAAGGGAATCAGCCCCTCGAAGCTGACCTCTGGTATGTGAGATACGGGTAACTCGGTGGCCTGAAGCGGCTGACCGGCAGGCAGACACCGGGCTAGCTGTAAACGGGACCCCCGCGGGGGTGGCGCGCTCCCTGACCGTGACGCACCCTCGGGTGAATCCGGCTGGGCAGAGATAGCGGAGTTACTCCCTGAGGGCCCTGAGGAGGAACGGGTGCCGTCTGACCAGGCGTAACCTGATCCTCCCCAGGAGGGGCAGCCCTCAGAAGCCCTGAACCACTCAGGGCTTCTTGGCCGTGGACTTTCTGTCCAAAAAGGCCCTCAGGTCTTTAGACCCGGAAGTCCCCGGCCCAGAGCGTCGCTTCGCCCCCCCCTGCTGTTTTTTAGGAGGGGGAACGAGAGGCTACGCTCTGTTTCTGCGCTCGCCTGTATGAGGAGCTGGTACGCGGTGGGGGCATCTCTCGTCCTGATGCCCCCTGAGATCGATGTCTTTCAGCATGTCGGCTTGGTATGCCTGCAACACCGCCAATGTGTGCATGCAAGACCCAGCCAGACCTGCTGCCGCGTACCCCTTAGCCACCAAAGCCGACGTTGTTCTCAGCGGCTTCGATGGTAAGGTCGGAGCCTTCCAAGACGATGCCATACCGGGGGACAGATAGGTAACAAGAGACTGTTCTACCCGGGGCATCGCCTTATAGCCGCACTCCGCGACTCCCGCCACATTGCTATAATAACTAACAGCGGTGGGGGAACGCGCGAGCGAGTCGGCCCTCCCAGGACCTCGACAGCTCACTGTGGAGGTCTGGGAAGAGCGGAAGGCTCCGTCTTAGAGGTGGCTGCTTCGCTCTCAGAAATCTCTCCTCTAATTTAGACTTCTGAGGCTCAGCAAATTGCTCGTCGGGCCAATCGATATTAAGTCTAGCTACCGCACGAGTAACCACCTCCAAGAGCTCCTCATACTGGGGCGTGTGCAATGGCGCATCGTCCACCACGTCAACATCAACCTCCTCGGAGGAAGAGTGAGCGCGAGTGGACGTCTCCCCCGTGGCCGAAGAAGCCGAGGTTCGGGCTTCGGACACACGGGATCGAGCGCCCGATCTGGCGGATTCCGACGGAAAAAAGGACGAGCCCGTCTCCATCTCCTCCGCCAGATCGAGTTGCGATCCCCAGCCGTGCGTTCGCCGCTCCGCCTCGGCGGCAGCGGGTCCCGCACCTCTGGGAACGCAGGTGAAGGCTCCCTCCTTGAAGAGAGCCCTCCGGGAGCGGAGTGTTCGCAGTGGTAGCTGCGAACAGTGCGGGCAATCAGTCCCCTCGAGGGCTGACGCCGAGTGCTCCGCTCCCAGGCACGCCACGAGGACAGGGATCAGCACACCGCTTGAAACAGACGGATCACCCTTTTTAGATTTCCTCTTTAGCCCCTGATTATCAGCCATAATACAGTATTTAAGCTGGACAAACAGACAGCAAACAGACAGACAAAATAACACGTAGCACTTACTGAACAGCAGAAAGCTGGTGCCGGCATCGCAGAGCGTGACTTTATACTTCCTGGTCGGCGACGTCATCTCGTCCATGACGTCGCTCCTCTCCATTGGACAGATTTCACACGTGGTTCAGAACGGCTCACGCCGAAGGCGTTCCCAAAGCGTTTGTGACGCAGCTCCTGAAGAGGAACCACACACATACATAGACAAGACTGAACAATTTAACATGGAACAAACAGGAACTTATAAAGTTCAAAGACAAAGGAAATGACTCAACACACCTGAACACAATGAGACAATCATTAGAAAACAGAGCACATGGGACATGAAAAACAACAACAAATAGTCCAAGTATGTGACAACAGTACAGAACATAAAGTCATGGTGCAGTGGAAAAATTATTAATATTGTGCATGACTCCCATGACTTTGGAGGACTGCATCCATACGTCTCGGCAATGACTCAAATAACTTAAGTTAAAATTTTAATTATTAATGTCATCTGGAATGGCAAAGAAAGAATTATTTCATGACTCTTGGAGTTCATCAAGAATCTTTGATTTCATCTTCAATGCCTCCTCCTTCATCTTACCCAAGACATGCTCAATAATGTTCATGTCTGCTGACTGGGCTGGCCAATCCTGGAGCACCTTGACCTTCTTGGCTTTCAGGAACTTTGATGTCCATCCTTCCTGCAAGCTGTGGGCCTTGGCAAATGCAAGACGATTTTTTACTTGTCTTCTGTTTAATGCTGTTTTCTGAACACTAATTAGGCCATTGGGACCACTGCATGAGAGAATTGGACAAACTGTTTTAATAGATACAGGGATTTCTGGTGACCAGTTGTAATTATGTAATTGAAAAAGCTCAGGCCCTCGACTGTCAAACCAATAAACGGTTCTCTCGAACAGTTGTCTTACAGGATCTACCTGACCTGGGCCTGTCATGGACTTCACCAGTTTCATCAAATCTTTTTCTCATCCTCTCCACTTGACCTTTAGTTGCATTAAAGATGTCTGCCCCCTCAGCAGGAGACTTGGTCTTCAGGCTCTTGACAATCAGGACTTTCATCTGAGTTGAATCTTTGGCATGCTGTCAGAGGTCAGGATGCCTTTCAAATGAAGGTTGGGTGTGCCGGGTTCTTCTTCTGCACACCTGGGAATGTGTTCATTAAAGTATTTGTACACACAGGTGGCGCTCTAATCTGTGATTGGTTGAATCCTTTAAAGATGTGACAAGATTTTTCAGTCTGACCTTTCTGTCCTAAATAAATAATTAAAATCAAGGCATGATAAGACCTTGATATTAGATTTCAAATGATCAACTAGAAATCAAGTTATTATTTATTTTTCCTACAGCTTGGATAGGCGACAAAACTTTTGTCATGGTGTATATATATATATATATATAAACAGAAATACTCTAGCCCTTCTAGACAAAACAGGCTGGAGAATAGGGTTGAGTAAGAAAACTATTTTCACTGTGGAAAAACTGACTTTTGACCGGCCATTAAAAGTGATTTTGTAGTGACACCCAGAGGTGTTTTCAGACAAGCTCAAACTTTACACAAAACTTTACACCATTCTTTATTATTATTATTTCATTTCTGTATAACATTTTTTTTTGTTTTAGACATATTTGGAAATTCTCCTTTGCATTACTGATTAGGTACTGTTTTGGCTCATGTGATTGATTTTCTCTTAGCATATGCAGGCCTGCACTGTTTACAAGTGAGCACATTATAATAACACTGATGGATTGGCACAGGATTGTTCAATAGAGGCTACTAAGGATTAGAAATTTAAGAGCTTTTCTTACTGGCCTCGATTACTGTCCTTCGAGTCTTTTGTGTGTGCGCGCGTGCATTTTTTCTTTTAATGGTAGGAGATATTGGTAAATAAAACATAACTAAAAAAGCTACAGTAAAACTTATATTGCCTAAGCATATAAACATGTTCTTATGGTTCTGTTCTAGCATAACCACTTTTCTCTTTTTACCTGAGAGGAAGGGTGGAGCGTCAGGTTAATGATTTATATCCATCAAGCTGATCTTTCTGCCAGAACACACACTGATCTGAAGGAAGTGAGAGCGTGAATGCTCAGGTAGGTTTCATTAAGAAATACAACCCGAGATTTGATTGTAGTCAGTAGAGGTGACAAACTGGTCTTATTTGCACGGATTAGCAGTGGGTATTCTTTGTAGCTGTACTCTGTCAAGTGCCTTTACAATTGACAATATTCTAGACACGTGACAGGGCAGAGAGCTTTAATCCAAAGATCATTTTATATCTCTGCACCAGTATAAACGATAGCGTTATCCATTATGTTGTCCACCAATCCTATCTAAACCCTCAAATTTCCTTTAGCAAGCAATGATGGCTGGGCACCGGCAGGATTTTAGTAGACCCTGGCCGCCTCTTCAGTCATAAAGTGTACAGCATAGAGAGTAATAAGGCTAGCTAATCATTTCCTCAAAGTTAACAATGGTTTTGAAATGCTGCTATTCAACACACTTTATAAAATGGATGCCATTTGAAAGAGAGTCATTCCTAGTTAAGCCTGACTAGAAGCATAAGAACCATCCACGTCAACAGAAAGACACCGACGTGTCTGTTAACAGTTTGCTTTGTTTCTACATGACTTTTAAGTTGATCAGTACTACAGTAACAGACCTGCACAAGGATAAATATTAAATGGTAGTGAAACAGTGTCTGTTACTGGCTGTGAAAAAAAAACACTTATGTAAAATAACATATGTAATTTTACAATTTCTGTCCTGGTGATGGCTCATGATACACTGGCTCATGTAATGAAGGGAAGTAAACAGAAACGTTCACTAACTGAGTTGTCAAAGTACAAAATGTACAATTATTTGAAGAATCCCACTGCAAGATGGTCCTCAGGGGTAAAGTTTAAGAAATGCATGCAAAATGACTTATAATAACATTTAAATTTTATTGTGATGCCATAGAAGAACTATTTTTGGTTCCCAAAAGAACCTTTCAATGAACAGTTCCTAAAAAAAAAACATTCTGAGAATGAAACATTTCTGCATTTGAAAAGTTCAATACATGTTCAAGGTTCTTCATAGAACCACTGATGCCAGTAAAGAACCTTAACTTTTGTTAGCCATTACATTGTCTTTAGATGGCTGAAAGGCTTGGCTGAGTTGAACAGGTCATTCCACTACGAGTTTAATGCTACTTGTTGTGATGGCACAATAATGTGTCAATCACTTGCAGAATGCCATCTATCGTGAATTTAAAGAGGTGTAGAACCAGTTGTAGTTTTGTACGCAAACCTCAGTGCTATGAATTTTATGTGAAAACTATTGTGCAAACTGATGAACAGAATGAGACATGCTTTTTTTTAATGGCTCATAAAAGACTACTCTTTGCTGCTTTCTGGACTAGTTGAAGGGGATGGAAAGAACTAACACAGTGGCTTGCAAAAGTATTCATACCCCTTAATTTTTATGTTAAACTGCTTTAAATTGCTTTTTTCCCCACATCAATCTACACAAAAACTGAAATAGGTACACTGCATAAGTATTCATACCCTTAACCAAGTATTTAGCTAAAGGATTTTTACAGTATAAAATGTTATAGGAACATTGTTTTTAATTTAGTCTTCCTAAAATTTTGTTTGTTGTGTGCTTTGTCACTGTAACTGATGGTTATTCATAATTTTTAAGACTGGTCTAATAAATCTGTATCTTTTTTTCATGTTATTAATTGTTGTTAGTTTAACGTGTGAGTTTTTACTGCTCTTTGTCAGTGTCATGCTGCTCTAGTAAAGGTGAATCTCACCAGGCCAATGGAAGCCCAACTCAAGAAATTACGACAAATGCTGGAGAAAGAATGCCAGCTCAGCCAGGAACTCCAGAACCAGAACAAAGAGCTGAGTAAGACAAGATCTGAGCCCTGACTTCTGTCACTGTTTATCTGATTTCTTGAGCACACATTTTTATGATATTTTAATGCACAATAAAATATTGTTTTCTTTTTACAGAGAAACAGCTTGAACAGAAAGACAGATTATTACAGCTGCTGCAAGGACAGCTGGATGAGCTTGGTGAGACACAACACACCAATGAATATTATCTGCATCCTATTTTATCTGCTTCCTAACAAACTTTTAGTTGCCAAACAGGTTGGGAAGGTTATACTGTGACTTTCAAAATTTCACTTGAATCAAGATTATAATTATTTAAAGCACAGCCACCATAAAATCAGACCAAACCATAGCATTATACAATTTAATAGCTATATCATACTGTTTTTGAAATCAAATCTTTGCATAGCTATGACAGGAAACACTAGTACCTAACAATAACTTGGAAAAAAAACTAACCTTAAAAATATATAGAATGTATACATAGTTGTGTCTTATCCCAAATGTTATATAGAGCGGTCAGAACAATTTATGAAGGAAAACAATGAAATCTGTATGTGGGTGTGAAAAAACGGATGTAACTCCTTTTGAAATCAATGACATTTTCATAAGTAATTGTAATTTAATTAGACTTTAATTACAATTTTTTCTCAGTCGCTGTAACTGATACATTGATTTTATTAATTATTTGTATATTCTGTGTAAAATCCGCCATTATTTATAATAAAAACATCCCTGTATTATCCCATATAATTTCAGTCTGATTGTTATTGAGTATAAAGTTTTATAAGTCTGATATATTGGCTCACTCGTAATGTTTTCTGTCAGATTTTGCACAACAACAAAACAGTAATGAAATGCCTGAAGTTCGGCAGAGTCGGGCAGCTGTCATGGCTCCGGAGAGAGTACCAGAAGTCCTGGAAATCACCACCAACAGAGTCAATAAAACTGCCAGGTTCCTTTAAACACATTCCAATCTTGAACCCTGGGAATTAAAGGCTGTGTTCAGACTGCAGGCAATAGTGTTGAAAAACACTATTTAAAATCTGATTTGAAAAACCACGGCATTTAGACTGAAACATATTGTAAAAATCTGAATTGAATCTCAAGCCACCTGATGTGTTTGTTTGAATCATATTTGAACAACAATTTTATGTTTTAGGTATTTTTTTTGCTGTCCTGACATTCAATATATGGATATGCAAAAAACTGAACAAGGCCTACTTTAGAAACAGTCTCAAAATAAGTTAACAAACGCTTTTGTTTTACTAACCTCAAAAGTTATGCTTTGCCATCAGTGAGAAGGCTCAGATAGTGAAGGCCATACACAAGAATGACTTCCTCTGTCGTCTGGATGAGGAGCAGATCAGTATGATGGTGGATCTGATGAAGGTCCTGGACTGTCGGCCTGGTGAGGACATCATTCGAGAGGGCACAGAGGGAGACAGCCTATACATTGTCGCTGGTGTGTATAAAGAGATAACCGCCTTAACGTACCACCCTTACTATTAAAATTGGGCTAATTACTAATAAATATTATATGACTTTTTAATGGTATTATTTGACTGATCCAGTGTGATTTTTGCCTGGCAACAGCCAGTGCTTCACACAGAGATCTGATCACACTAAAACCGGTCTGTCATGAAGAAACAGAACAAAATCAGAAAGGATAAATCCAGAAGAACTGTGCAGACGTCTCTGAGATGCATCAAGAAAAACTTCCTTGCAAAGCTACAGTATTGTTAAAAGTTTTAGTCAAATGACAACACTGTCAAAAGTAATGCCATAAATAGATTTTCTTTATCAACTACTATTGACTAAATTAAATAAACATTTGGTTTGAGCATCCTTTGTGTTTAAAGCAGCTTTTGCCTTCTCTGCACTTGTGCATGGTTTTTAGGAAGCTTTGTATGTAGGTTTTTTTCAATTAGCTTGGAGACATTGACACTATTCGTCTGGATTCAATCTGTCTCAGTTTGTTCTGTTTCTTCATGTCATTCTAGACAGACTGGATGATGATCAGATCAGAAGGACAACAATCTCACTGGATTATTAGAATTGATAGAAATTGAATGGCATTCATTATGTTTGGAAATGTAAACTCATTTCCTACTGACACATTGATTTATTTTCAGCTGTTGAAAATACACACTATTAATTTTGGCGACCAATATAATTCCTCAGAAATTACTCCAATATGGTACCGTATGGTACACATGTTTTTCATGGTAATAAAGCTGAAAATTGGAGTCGAAAATCTGGTTCCAGACTTTTTTACGTCATTGATACACCCACAACAATAGGTGGCGCCAAATATGTAAAAGTAGTCAGCGTTGAAGCAGGTTGGCCCTGTGACTGTTCTAAACAGAGCGATTTAAAAGTGAAGCAAGTGAACCAGCGACTGAGGACTGGTTATGATGCAAACTTAAAGCCCATGGTGATTAACGGAAACAACTCTCGAGCAGCCAGGAAAGATGTGTAACATTTAGAAGATGGCTGGATCACATAGGCATTGTGGATCAAACACGTGTTTTTTGACATGCCGACATCTGCCATCCGTCACTGCACTTTCCGCAGACGTGTGACTGCACCTGTCAAAACTCAACTGCAGGCAATGTACTTGTGATCCTACCTGAGGGATGACGAGTCAGCTACAGGTGTTGGATGTAGTGGTAAACAAGCCATTCAAAGATAATCTGAGCTAGAGATACACAGAATGGGTGCTGTCTGGCAATAACACACTCGCACCATCTGGAAACGTCCAGGAGCCTGCGGTGAGGCTGCTCTGTGATCGAATCCTCCCCCGGAGAGCATCATCAGCCGCTTCAAAAGATGCTGCATCTCAGATGCTGTGGAGGGGAGTGAGGATGACCTTCTGTGAGAGGAGCCGGTGGAGCCAAAGAACAAGAGTGAACCCAGCAAGGCAGAGGAATAGATGATCTGAGGAGCCAAGCGAGGCCTGTTTAAACTGTTTATTGCACTACTGTTTTCTCTCAGGCTGGTTTCAAGACTACAATATGATTTAACTTACAAAATTACATTTTGGTACACTACATACAGTGTCGCCAAGTCCAGAAGTTTATATTTTAAATTTGGGCTAATAAAACCGGGGATGGTTTTGTTTTCACAGACCTGGCAACCCTGGCCACACGGTTTTCACTATGAGATTGGCAGCCCAATTTGTTATTCAAGATAGGAAATATCAGTTTACATTTCCAAACATTCATTTTGCCATTAATTCTAATAATCCAGTGTGAATTTTGGCTGACAACGTCTCTAAGATGTTTCAAGAAACCTACCTGCTAAACTTCCTGAAAAACTATGCACAAGTGCACCTAGGGCAAAAGGGCTCCAAATTATTGATTTGAGTTAGTTAATGGATAAAGAAAATCTATTTATGAAATTACTTTTGACAGCATTGCCATTTTAAACAAATTCCTAAAACTTTTAACGGTACTTTGCAAGGAGGTTTTTCTTGAACCATCCTGGAGCCGTCTCCACAGTTCTTCTAGATTTGGTCTTCCTCAGGTTGTTCTGTTTCTTCATGTCGTTCCACGGAGACTGGATGACGATCAGATCTCTGAGTGGAGCACTGAATGTTGTCAGATCAATCTTAAATAAAATGTGAAATAGTTGATGAGCATTTTTATTCTAGAGGGGGAGCTAAAAGTTACTCAGGCTGGACGCGGTCTACGCACTTTGAGCTCCGGCGATGTGTTTGGAGAACTGGCCATTCTATACAACTGTAAACGCACAGCATCTGTCAAAGGTCAGCTGTTGTTTTGGAGTGATGGCTGCTGATTTGGGTTGCCCTCTGCTGGTGTGGTAAATAAGCGTTTTGATGCTTTTTTTCGACAGCCATCACTACGGTGAAGTTATGGTGTATTGAGCGACAAACATATCGAAGTATCATGACCAACAAATCCAAGAAGAAAAGAGAGCAGATTATGGGCTTCCTGAAAACGTAAGACATTTTGGCACCACTTTTGCATCAATTCCTGCTTGCGATTTCACTTGCATTAGTAAAATATAAGGTGCTTCTGATTCTCACTGTTTGTATATATTATTGTTGAGTGAGTTCTGTGGGTTTTTTTCAATTGTTTCCTCAGGGCTCAAACCTTGAAAGCCCTGAAAGATGTGCAGCTGTCGAAAATCATTGATTCCATGGAAGAAGTCAGTGTGATTTTTCTCTTATAAATAGTAAATAACATGTCTGCTAAATGATTAAATGTTTGAGCTCAGACTCATGAATTTTGCAAATAGAGGATTTCTGAAGTATTCTTGAAGGATATATATAGAAGAAAAGATAATATACCAGACTTTTCACAAATGAAGACGTATTTTGAGTCAGGTCTTTAGCTTAAAAATTTCCATTCGGTTAAAAATGTTAAAACTAGCATTTGCGCAATGGTGTTTTGCCAACCCCCAGAGATTTAGTGAACCTCCTTCACAATGTCGTACGTCTGTCTGAGAGAAGTTTTTCCAGCATAAAAGTATCTAAACTCAAAAGAGATGCTGTAGTCATTCAGTGACTGGCTAGGGAAAGATTTCTATCTTTTTAGTTTGACACAAAATCCAGTATATTGTCTTCTAGCAAAGCGTGGCATGATGATTCAAAGTCTTTTTTGTGTTTGTTCCCCCGCAAGGTGAAGTTTCAGAATAATGAAGTGATTGTCCGAGAGGGAGCAGAGGGCAATACTTTTTACATCATTCTAAAAGGAGAGGTGAAAGATACATATTACAACTATTTGTATTCGAGCAGAAACAACACATGAAAGAGCCAAACTTGCGTTTGTTCAATACTAAAATACGTTTTTTTCAAAACTGGTGTGTCTATTTCTTGTCTATTAGGTATTAGTGACGAAAAAAGTGAACGGACAGCAGAAAATCATTCGTAAGATGGGTGAGGGGGAACACTTTGGAGAACTGGCTCTAATACGGTAACCATGGTCACTGTTACTTAGTGACAAATAATGGGATCATTATACAATAGCATGAATAAATATTTGTTAATCCTTGATCGGCTGTTTATTTTAAATGATTGTTTTTAAAGATGTAATTTTCCAGATACGGCTATCAGGTAGCTATCTTTGTAAATGATGTGAGCCATAGACAGGTATCACAGAATTCTGATAGAGTCAGGTAAATCTTGTATTGTGTTTAATGCAGCGAGATCCTCAGGACAGCCACATGCACAGCGGTGGGAGCTGTCACTTGCTTCTCCATTGATAAAGAGTGAGTTTGATGTCAGTGATGGCAATATCGCTTTTCTTGGTAGATGCAATCACAAAATCTGATGAATAAATCACTGTCCTTTATTTTCTCACAGGGTTTTTGAGGAGACCATTCCTTTTGAAAGCCTTGAGCTCCATGACGAGTGAGTTTTACTGCTTTTGTAACTTAGCTTTGTGAAAACTTTCTATATAGTCACATTTAACATGTGGAGTTAACATTTAAAGGGGAAAGGCCATCAGAAAATTATCTTGCAAACAACTGGTGTGCAGTATACATAAGCATGTTTACAGCTGGCTCATTATTAACTTTATTAATTACTTTCAAATAATAGTTTCCAAAATTTTTTGCAGTGCTGATTTACTGGAGGATGATGCAAAGCCAGAGAAAGTTGGGTACGTTTGATATTTTGTTATTTTTCAAACAGGACAGAGAACAAACTTGCATTCATATTAAGCTTAATTCAGTTACATTTTAAGCTATTTACCAAACGAAAAGAGGTATTATGAACTTTATATTACATAGTAATTAAAGCCATCAAGTGCTACTAAAAAAAACTCTCTCAAAATCATGTACAGTATTACTGCATTTTATTTATTTTCATATAATTGTTCAGTGGCATCTCTATAAGCCCATCTTTAATCTGAGTTTGAATGAATCTGTGTTTTTCTAAGCATACAGCTGCCTGTCTACAGCTAAACGCAGCCTTTAAATGAGTTATAATATGAATTAAACATCATGTTGTAAATTCTGTTGAATTATACATCGTAAGTTTTGCCGTGTCCAGGCCAGAAACATCTCTAAAGCTGAGAGATCTCGTCCCTGTACTGTACCAGGAGGGAAGTTATCAAGGAGAGCCTGTCACTCTTGGAGTCGGGGGCTTTGGAAAAGTGGAACTGGTACGAGAAGAAAGAAGAAAGTCCTTTTAATGTCAAAACACCAACTGGGCCAGGTTAATGACGATCGGTTGTTTATTTACCAGGTGACCACCTTACAGCACAGAACGTACTTCGCTATGAAGAAGGTCAGTAAACAGCACGTTGTTGCAAAGAAGCAGGAAGCGCACATGCTCCTAGAAAAGAAAATTCTCCAAGCAATCCAATGTGACTTCATTGTCAGGTTAGCGCAGCTCCCTACCTAGCTTACAATCGTATCTTATTTCGCTCAAGCTGTTCACACACGACTTTTCTGGTGTTGTTCAGGCTGCATGCTGCTTTCAAAGATTCTCGCTACATCTACATGATCATGGAGTTTTGTCCCGGTGGGGAAATCTGGACCAAGCTGAAAGAGGCGTAAGACATTCACAGATGAATTAGCGTTGTCTGCTAAGCGAAGCATCCTTATGTTGTTGCTGCGCCGCATAGAAACTAGCAGGAAAACCCTTGCAACACCGCATAACGTTGCATTAACAACCACTCAGAACATCTTATGCGTTCTTAGAAAATGCATAATCTAGACCGTTAATTAGAATCCATTTCCTGTCTCTGTCAAATGTTGGACTGCAGATATGTATTTCCCTAATTAGCGCTGTGTGAACGTGTGAATGTGGGCGCATGTGATGTCGTGTTGCAGAGGGCGCTTCCAGGAGAATATAGCCGTTTTCGTAACAGCGTGTGTGGTTGAAGCCTTTGCATACCTTCATAACAAAGGGATCCTGTATCGAGACCTGAAGCCAGAAAACCTCATGCTGGACTCTAAAGGATATGTGAAACTGGTAAAATAAACGAATTTCCTTTTTTCCCCTGCTACTTTTCCCCCTTTAATTCTTTTTTAATGGGATGCAGCATGCAACTGTGACGTGTTTAAACAAGTAGTTGGCAATTACAGGCATTTACATTGATAAGCTAACAGTATTGTGTATTGTGACAATTCAACAAGGCCACTAAAATATACATTTTATCAGTCCTCATGCTGCCAGGCTATCATAGGCCCTCGTTACCTTAATAGAAAAGGATGAAGTATACAATATATATTTCCTTTTTACTTCTTTGCATCTTAGATTTGTAAATGATACGCATGATATGGCTGGTCAGTACAATACAGTACACTACAGTATGGTACGATAAACATGACAACTCTGCCTTTTATGTCAGTTTTAATGAATAATAATAGCTGCTGTAAAAGTATAAGAGGCTTAAGAGGAACTAATGACCAAATTTAAAGGCATCAAATTATATCTTAAAGCATTTAGTCACCTATAAGTCCAACGAAGGCTGAAATGTGAATTTTGCTTGAATTATAGTCAGAACTTTTTTGAATAATTCTGGTAGTTTTTTTCAAAAATCACAGTATATGATGTGCACAATTGATAAAACTGGAAAAATATTGTAAGTAAATGAAAGTTATTAAGTTTGTGCACATGTTTTCTCACTATCAGTCCTTTTCTTTTCATATAATTGTATTTATTTATTGATTGGTTTGGTATAATAGAGCTGAGGGTAAATATTCTGTAATATATCTGTAATAGGCGACAAACCTTGTCAATAAAACACAATCGTAATAAAGTCCAAATCAATATTTTTTTAAGCATTTATGATGATGTCACAGCTATTTGTATCATTTTTCTCTCGTGCTCTTTTATCCTTTTCAGGTTGATTTTGGTTTTGCAAAGGAGCTTTCTCGTGGTGAGAAGACCTATTCGTTTTGTGGTACTCCTGAGTACATCCCTCCAGAGATCATCCAGAACCAGGGTCATGACTTTGCTGCCGACTTCTGGTCACTTGGCGTTTTAATCTATGAGCTACTTGTGGGCAGGTAATAAAGTTCTCATGTAATCCACACGTGTAGCAGTTAAATAATTGGAAGAATCTGTAATCTGTACTTTTTTTTTTTTTTTTTTTAAATCATTGCGAATACATTTTGTGAGTGAAAATAAATCGATTTGATTTATGTGCGCGTTTAAATGTATTTTTCTCGTTTTATTTGTCCTGAAGTCCGCCGTTCTCCAGTTCAGACCCACAGAAGATCTATGCCAAGATCTTGGATGGTCTGCTAAATTTCCCATCGTATATGGGGGAAGGCGCCAAATCTCTCATCAGTAAATTGTGCAGGTGACTTAATCCTTGACTTTTGCTTTTTTTTTTACTTTTTTAAATTTTAATTAAACATCACCCTGGTGGCACTTTATTTTAGAGACTAGTTGCTTACCGGTATGCATATTACTAGAATATTAGTCATTTATTGGTAGTAATTAAAAATAAATTAATAAATTAAATTATACTACATGACCTTATCCTATCTTTAATCGTATCCAGTACCTAATCTTAACTATTAAAGCAGCAAATAATTCATGGAGGCATCATAGCAAATTGTGAATAAGTGTCACCCTTAACGTTATTAAGGTATTCACGTTATTATGTGCATACATGACATGCAGATCACGTCCAGGCCAGCGTCTGGGCAATACAAAAAATGGAATAAAAGATGTCCGGCATCACAGGTAAGCTTTATCAATGTATATTGCTTATTATATAGTGTATATTAAATTTAAATATGTGTGCGTGCACACTGAGTAGTACTGAGTACTAAATTGAGTATGGCTAGGGTACTGAGTATACTCATGTGACGCATGCTGGGTTTTTTGTTATTACTGTTTTTGTTTGAATGTGCGTATTGACATTTTTTGTCAATTATTTCTCAGGTGGTTTAACAGCATTAACTGGCATAAATTGAGAATGGGGCAGCTGGAGGCACCAACTATTCGACTCATAAGAAAGGTCAATTTTTTTCACAACTTTTAAAAGTAACACGCAAGTAAACAAGTAACACACATGTGAAAAACCTGAAAAGTAACAAAGTCTGTTTCGCTTACTGTTTCTTTGGTTTACAGGGTCCTTGTTATATAAACTTTGACCGCTTTCCCTATGATAAGACCCAAGCAGAGGAGGACTTTTCAGGCTGGGACTGTGACTTTTGAACCATCTTGAGGTCTCTGACATCCATAGGATATCTTCACTTTTCAAGTCATTTACTCTGAAATACGCCCAGCTCGATAAACTTACCTTACATATTAAAATTCAAATGAATGTGCATATTGCATATTAAATTCAAATGCATGTGATGCATTATAATAGTATTTTATATAATACACATTTACAGTAATTAAAAGAATGTGTGATATCTTCTTAAAAGCATGAAAAAGTAATAGCTATGAAACGAATGAAGTTCTGACTGGTACCTTTAAAGTAAAAAATTTGTGTGGTCAAGTCATCAACAGCATCTTTGCAGAAAAGTGCACCTACAGAGCAAGTTTTAGATTCCGTGATCCTCTATTGTATTGTTATAATTTTTCACAAAATGAAACACCGTTAATTCCTATTTGTTGTCAAGATTTATTGCCACAGAACAGCCATTGAAAACACATCAAACGTATGTGATTCAGTATATTTGAAACGGGCTGGTGCAGTTAAGAACCCATTAACAATCACATTTATTATCAGCGTTACTCCTCCTATTTTGGCTTAAAGATGCAGAGCACCAATATACTAACATACAATCATTCGTCAACTATGATTCTTATTTCACCCCTAAAACATTTGACCTATGCCATGGTGATCCTATAGTGTATAAATACTGTGTATTATTACAAAATGCAATATAAATTCTAACTGCAGAATTTGCGTGCTTACATATGGCGGATTTCGCAAAGTTTCTTTGAGCTTTCTTCTAGTTTTCTAGTCTGAAACTAACTTCATCCAAAACAGGAAGGTAAATGCTTCTAGCTCAATTTCACATAATTTGGTTCCGATAACAGTTTACCGACTAACCTCTGCTCTTCGCCTTTTGATGCCTGAAAATGCTCATCATGATCATCACCATTGTGACGTTTTGTGAATTTCACAAAAACGAGGCTCTGAAACGCCTTCAGAAATGAAACGCGATGCACCTCTATGGCTATGCTGCACGATAAATGAAATGGTCAGAATCTGCTTCGCGCACAGTTTAAAAAAAACAGCATGAAGATCTTAATTGCTTCTTTCTTTGTGTTGTTAACCAAGCAGAGGCGAAACGGAATAGCGCTTAAATATCGCAGTCATATTGAAATCAGTGCATTTCGTTCAGCCGGAGCTACCCTGTACAAGAAAAAAGGCATTTTAGTAGCCTACAGACTTTTTAGAGAGAGAGAAAAATTGGTATGATTCGTTTATAAACACCAAGTCCTGAACGTTTTCAAGCTGTGAGTCTACTATGAAAGAAACGTCGGTTCCTGCCTCCTTCAGAGTAAATAATCTGAGGACACATTTCATCTCCTGTAAACGGTCTCGTGTGTGATTTGTCTGTCTCTCGTCATTCCCTGAAGAGTGTCAAGTGGGTAGGAGAAGGACGAAATGTGCGCTCGTGGCTCGGCACCCGTAGTATTCCCCCGCAGCGGAGTGGAGCTGTGGCTTAAAACGTGTCTCGGATCTCCATGGCAACTGCAATCTCTCCATCTCAGCCCGGCGATCTGGATGTCAGAGGTTGAGGCGCTCGCTAAGCAGAACAATACAGATGCATTAAACCGAGCTGTAACGAGGCATCAGCACAAAAAACATCGTGCTAAAATATTTTGGTGTGCTTGGTTTGCATTGAACGCTCGTGAAAAGCAAATGTGATGTCTCCAGTAAGCTCAGTGATTGTTTCTGGGTAGTAACTGATTACATGTAATCTGTTTTACATAATCAGATGCAAAACTTTATTTCACAGTGTAACAAGTACTGATGAACTACATGCACGTACAATATGGTTAAGATTAGGGCTTGACTTGGGGTTGCTTGCATGTAATTATGCCTCATTAATAGTAATTATAATAGTAAGTACCTGTTGAGTTGAGAACACCATAAAATAAAATGGTAACAAAAAGTACTTGTAATTTGATCATAATAATTAGTTACATTTTTATGGATTACTTGATTACATATTATTCATACATAAGGGTTGTAAATGATTCATAATTTATTGATTCTCCCTAATACATTTTTTCAATATTCCTTTCTAAAACTAAATAATCCTTTGTGTTTTCATGTTCAATAATGCATGTTTTTGGATAATGCAGGGATTTCAAATGTTTTTGTCAGCAAAACAAAGTATTTACATCTCTGAGGAAGTTAATATTTCTATTAATTTCCCAACACGTTTGCAGTTCTTTGGTGTGAGTTAAATGTGAGTAGGTTTTTAGTGTTCAAATGTATTTTTAAGGTCCAATTCTTGCTATTAACTGTGACTTTTGCCTCAGTTATCAAATTTGCTGCCCATTAATAGTTATGAGGGAGTTGAGGTGTTAGGTAGTATTAGGGATGTAGAATATGGCCGAGCAAAACGTGCTTATAAATAGCCAATATGCTAGTAATATGCACACTAATAAACTATTAGCATGTGAATTTGCCACTATACTAAAGCAATACCATATTTTCCCTTTGTTATATGAGTTCCTGGAGCACAAAACACATCTTAGGTAGCACAGATATATTCGTAGCAATAGCCAAAAATACATAATATGGGTCAAAATCATAGATTTTTCTGTTATGCCAAAAATCAGATTAAGATAATGAATCCTATATATATATAATACATTACAACGGTGTTCTTACATGTAATGCATTATAAATAACTTTATAATATATTGTATCTTCTCACGAATATTCATAAGAACAGTTTTTTTTTTTTACAGTTTTATATAGGTTTATATAATAAATAATGCAATTTGATTCAGTTGAGATCCAGGGTCACATATCTCAATATTGTACATTTAATAGTAAGTTTAAAACAATTCTGATAAAAAAAGTTAACTGAAAAGTGCAGAGAAAACATTTCCTGAGTAACCTTGATTATGTTACAAAAAAAAAAAGTAATCTGCTCAGCTGCAGGTTACAGAGAGATATTCGAAATTTAATTGGTTAGTGTGGGTTAAGCAATATTTGTCAGGAATATCAGAAGTTGAGTTTTAGTCCAGGGCAGCAGGAATATCTGACACTAAAAGTGACCAAATGTAAAACCTCACACTTTTGAGTGGTAGTTAATGTTGGCAAAAAGGATACACTTGAAACTAAACATTTGATTATAAGTGACTGTTTCAAATGTGTTCTCTGGTAATAATGAAAACAGCTTTAGTTGATTACATACTGGATGGCCCTCTGTGAGCCTGTGAGGGTTGCCACGGGAAACAATAATTAACCATGAACTGAAGGCACCTGTTCCCAATTAAACACAAACCATAAGGAGCAACATCATCGTTATGAGCAAGAAGGTGAGTATGTTCTCCCATTGAAATCCAATTAGTCTCCTCATATCCTCCTTCACCGTCTCTGCACGGAAAAAGGTCAATGGTTTGAGCTTGTCTAATCTGCATATGTTTAAGCTGCCGACCAGCCATGGATCAGCTTGAGATTAGAGATATATATCAGTAACATTCAGTGGAATTCTTTGTTTTGTACAGTAAAGCTGATATTGTAAGAGAACATAATAATGAAAGGAGGTTAAGAAGAAAGAAGGTCAAATCCTCATGCGCTTAAGTCTAATGTCATGCATCATCGTTTCAGCTCCAAATGATGCTCCAGACCCCACAAGCAAAAAATAAACGGTCCTGATATACACCTACATTACCACATAAAAATCAAGACCCTAACTTTTATCTCCATGCCAATATATCAAATGGCTCAATAGGGATTTGTGTTTTTTGAATCGTTTTTTTCCATGAATTCACAGACTTTAATGTATGCTGTGAATTTTTAAAAGTATACACAGCTGCTGAGAGCGTTCTCTCTTGAATCGAAGTAGAGGCTTGGGTCCAGAAACAGCAAATTGCAAGGACACAGGAAAACGTGCCAGGAGTAGTCACGCAGCGCATCAAAAACGTAAATGGTTCAACTGAAGATGCACTGCACGAATACTTGCAGCGTTAAAAGCTTTGTTGATTATATCTGAAGGAATAAGTTATATAAAGAAGGCTTTTATGCCTGCCTCCACAATGACCCCCTACACTGTGCTCAAATACTTTTGACGACAACTTGAGACCTCAAGTCACACATCGATACATTCAAAGGGTCCAAAAAGCTTTTCAGTCACTCTTTTTTGACTGATTTCATTTTTGTTTTCGCAAGTCCAAAACTTGTTACTTTTTGATATACACAATCTGGAAAAAAAAGGGCCTTCATTTGATGAGTGGTCATAAAAAAGGCACACACTGGCTGCGGTCAAAGGTGACTGGTCATAGGAAATCAATGGGAAGGACTGTAAGGCAGAAAATGTTTTTAATTATTTTGAGTGAGATCAATATGTGGGTGAGACCAGAAAACATGGAAAAGTATGCTGTTGGCTTTGGTCGTAAGATGAGTTACAGTTATGTGTATAGTGACTTTTCAAAGCAGTTTTACAAAAAGTCATACTTTTAAGTCTAGACAACATATCCCCAATTTTAAGAATAATCTAGAAATGTTGTGCAGGATGCATAGAACAGTTAAGCTATCATAGTGGGATTTATATATTTTCTTCAAATGAAAGCAGCCCTGTCTAAAAACACATCAGAAGTGTGTATTTTAAATGTGTAAATATAACAAAATGATATTAGTAGCCAACCTTTTTGGTATTGCCCCAGCGGTCCCTTTTGTTTGAGTGTGCAAATAACGGTGAAACCGAATTTGCCACACAAATCGGATCCAAAAATAATGAAATAAATGAAATAAAACCAGCCAGCAGCCAATGTTTGACCCTTTTTTCTTAGGAGGGTTAAACCAATCCTTAAAGAAGTCTGTCACTGGAGATGGAGACGTTGTGTTGATGTTTATGTGTGCTTGTGTCGACATGATTGACCGCTATGGTCACATTCACTTACCTGTTGACTGCGTCTCTTCTGGTTGTGACTTCATTATGCTGGCAGAATCAAAAGTCAGGCTTTGTAGACATAGTCTTATAGCGTGTTAGACACAACCTCAAGAGAGCTCTCCGTTAGCATTCCCGTTCACGCCAATTGCCGTTGCTCGGCTGTCTATATTACGCCATTCTTGCAGCAGAAAGACCGTCATGCCTTGTAGATCCTTGACCCAGAAAGCTTGTGAAACATCTACAGTATATTAATCTGCAATCATATAAATTCAAATAACTTATTATACGTGGCTTAACAAAATGATTCATTAGAATACATGGCTACTTTCGCAAGGCCGTCAGTGGAAAACAATGATTTTTGTCCACATGCCAACGTTAAAAGCATATTTTGTCTTTTCTTCTTTCATTGCATTCTGTTTTATACATTTTATCTTTTCACAGTTTATCAGTTCATTTCGTTTGTATTTTAGTGATATCCCGATGGTCAGCGTAATCCGGGATGAGACCGTTGAGGAACAAGCTTCCGTTTCGTACAAACGTGTAGGGATACGCCTCCCTCTCATCTCCGAGGTTAACCGAACGTGCACGTTTGCCTGGTGTCATCTGCTGATTGACAGGTGGGCTGAGGTTAATTTCAGCAGACAGTTTGCGCTTGATGGATGCAGCGCGCTGGAATTTGTCGTAAATGTCGACGCTCAGTCGCCGTCGTGTCTCTTTAAACTCAGCGGACACATTAGCAGTCCATTCAGCGGCATGAGCTCGAAATTCTCCTACCTATATGCCAAAAAGAAGTTTTTTGGTTAGTGCACGAAATGTTCAAACACTAACTACTCTTTTTCCTCCTCTGCAGGGAAATTTTTGAAGTAACTTTTTAAAGGAACATATAGTTCTTTTCAACATAATAGCACTTTACTGTGATCAAGCCACATGCTCCAAAAGGAAAAAAAAAAACATAAAGCGGTCTGAGTCACTCATGTGCCAAGTTTTCTGAAAGCATATGGTTGCCTTTATGAAATTCATCATTATTTGCAAGTACAAATTTAGACATAACTAAGCAGAAACCAAATGCCATATGTTCTCACATGTCTTAATAAACACAGTGTTTCATTTCAGATTTGTGGAATGAGAACGACATTTAGGACATTTGGACCCATGGAGAATGTTAATAGTGAAAGACCTCTTCTAAAAGTTCTTTTAAGTTCTAAAAGTGTTTTAGTTTGTTCTACACACAAATGCTATTATATGTAAATATAGCAATTGACAGATATGACCATCTGCCATTGGAGAACAAAAAACAAATACAGAAAATTGGTTTTGGAACAACATCATGGGGAATCATAAAATAGAGAACCAATATCTCATATTTAATAATTATGTTAACAATAATAATGTTTAAGTCAATAAACAATAATAATGTTAAAATAATGTTTAATTGAGATTCTAAAATAAATGTTATCCATATGAATCCAAGTCTTTCGAAGAGATATGCTCTAAAATAGTTACTTATACACTCATACTGTACATCACATTGCATTGTGTTTGAAACAGCATGAGGAGTAACAAATTATGACAGAATTTTTATTTTGTGGTGAACTAACGCTGAGGTTTAATTTCATGTTGGTTTCAAAGCCTTGCATAGATATGGGGGTGCAGCTGTTGTTTACAGACTGCATAATTTATTGCTTCACATGAGAACATACCTCCTCCTTTGTTTTCTTGGATATGACACGAAACCAGTCTCCAATCATACTGAGAACAGCAGCGAAGTAGGCTAAACCAATCAGGATCCAGAACCACACCAACGGCTTGTAATAGTCCAGGTACTCCAACTCAGAACCACCTGAACAAACACCACAAGATGCTATATTTCATTTTGCAAACCACTAAGCACAAGCAAGTGTGTCCCGTTTATGCTCACCGCTGTTCTCTTCTTGCTGGCGTCGCTCGCCCTCGCCCGCGACAAAATCTCCGAAGCCGATGGTTGTCAAGGTAATGACGACAAAGTAAATGGACTCCAGTGCGCTCCAGCCCTCAATGTGTTTGAATATGATGGCCGGCAGGGTGACGAAGAGGAGACAACCAAACAAAATGAAAAGAACGGTAGAAATCACACGGATCTTGGTTTGACTCACATTCCACTTCTGTGGAAAGAAAAAAGAGCATAGCTGGAGAGATGAAGGCAAAGATGGTGTATATATAGATATCCATACATCTATATACATATCATTAGAAACTTCCAGTAAATTGTGTTGGAGTTAAACTATGCAGGAAGATGGACCTCAAGAAACAGAACTGATATATCCGTAAGCCCCAGCCCCTTTAGCTACCGCTATTCACAATGACAGCTGTCAGTGTGAAAACTGTGTGAAAATGTTTTTTGATTAGTTTTGGACACAAAAGGAGCATTCAAGTGGGACTTAAATATACAATGGAGGGATAAAAGATTTAAAAATAAATTTGGAAGCAAGTGTTTACAGAGCACAAAGCTAGCGGCAGAAGACTCATGCTATGGTCGCAGACAACTGTTGTTTAAATTAATCTCTCTAGAATCAATACTGTTCAGGGTATGATTAAATTCATTAACTTTTAATCAGTAAATGTAAAATGAACTGAGTTTACTTCATGTGTTTTTGGCCTACATTGTACATGGCTTGAGAAGAGGTTTGTATGTTGGCATGGACTCATAGCTTTAACAACTTTAGCCAGAGCGTGTATGACAACCAGAAATGAATGTTGAATAATAAAATGAATTCCAGTTTCCATTTTCTATCTTCTCATGATAGCTGGAACCCTAGGCACATTTTTTCCACTAACCCTAACGTCATCAAACTGATGAGGGCTTTGAATCTTCCAATGTTACTGTGATGAGTTACGCTTCCCATGCAACTGACACCCAACTGCCACTGGCTCATCTGCGTTCAAGGGGAGGGGCTTACTGATAGGTCAATTAGATAACCCCTGTTCTTTGACCAGAAGTGTCCAAACCTGGCCCTGAAGAGTTTACCCTCTAAGGACCCCAAAAGCCCTAAGAGTACACTTGTGACACTATCACACAAAGACACACGTTTTATACCGCTTCAATAAATATCAATATATTTGAGTTTTAACGGTTTTACATCTTGCCTTAGCCATTTTAATCCTCTTAATCATTTTAAAACGTTCATGTGTCTACCTGTCATGTGAAGAACGGAATAAGTAACTAGACCAGTATAAAGTAAGCAGCATGGCAAACAATCATGGTCAATGACCAACGGACTGCATTGAGGAGTTGTTTCCCGCTGTCCCAAATAATAATTTTTTTTTTTTAAACATTTTCTACAGTATTCTGGTCAAGAGATATGAAAATAATGGCTAAACCTTAGCAAACTACCACACAGAACTTGAACCCATAAACATGTCTCTATAATGCTTTGCATTATCTTCATGTGTCCCTGAAACAAATGTTACTGTACACTACAGTGTGGTCCGGTTCTGCTCATTTCAGGTTGCACTCCAATTTCAAATTAAAAATGCTTTACGCATAATGAAAAACACGTTTGAGAAAAATCATTTCACTCACATGAGACAAACACTTCGGACATCTGTTAATAAAGCGGTTATCATCTCAGCAATGACATTAAGCAAGACTACCGGCACCTGGGTGCCTCTCGCCAGATCTGTGTTTATTCCTTCCTGCCCCGTCGTACACTGATTTGCTTATGCTGGGACTTGGACACCAACCGGAAAGAGCACACATGACGATGAATGAAATTGTGTTTTCTGCTAACTGGCAGCCCAGGGTGACGAAATACGGTTGAGTAAATCGGCAGTGGCCGGGTTAAAAAGACCAAATAAAAACCGACCATTCAGGCCCAGAGCGCAAATTTTCAAAGGAGAAAAACTGACCAGCATTGTTTTTCAGATAAACAAGTATGTTAACTTATGTTTCTTAAATATCTGCAAACATAATATGATATTTTCAAATTGAATACTTGCATACAGCACCTTTGACACAATTTTATTTTTAGTGCAAGATAATTTGAACTCTTTTTTTTCTTTTCTTAACAACACATTCTTGTCAGGATTTATTTAAAAACATCTTAAGCAATTTTTTTCACCCTTTATAGTTCTATTTAATTTAATTTCATAAAACATTAAGTCTATCAGGAGATTTGTTTCTCTGCGGTGCCCCTATCTCTCCAAATGTGATGCAGCTTGAATATGATGTACTTCACTGCCTGGTGCTTTCTCCTTTTCTTCTTCCTTGTGAATCATATCTAACAGGTCTAGCTATATGTGATCCATTTTTTGCCAAGGAAGTGCTAGAAAAGAAGTAGGTAGTGGTGGTTCACAATGAGAGAGTCTTTGCTGATTATATGTGTGCCTCGCGCAACCTGTTGGTGATTATTTGAGGATATACCAGGTCACCAGGGTCAGAAATGGACTTTTCCATTAAGGGGCAATTTCCCTGTAATAATGTAATAATGTGCAATGTTGATTAACGGAATACATATAAACTTGTTTGTTTTGTGTCTGTGTTTTGGGGAAACCGCTTGTCGTATATTCTGGCTCCGGCTTAAGCAAACATCTCGGTCTAATGAAGTTAGTTTAGTCTAGAGCAAATAGATCATAATCACGACAGCCACAATAGACTGTTTGGTTACACTTTATTTTATGGCTACACCTATTAGTTGGTTATTGGCATGCACATTACTAGAATATTAGAATTTTTTGTGCTAATTAAGCACATATATTACTTGATAAATGATGTCATTTCGAACTAAATTAGGCCAAAACCAGGTTCATTATGAGTTTGTTTCAGCTCACTAGAGCAAACTTTTTCGTTTTAGCTCCTAAACACTCTTTGACGTGAGATTTTTCTCTTCCTGGTTCATTTCTTATTCAGCCGAGGTCAATTAGGGGAGCAACATCTCCAAGTCAGTATATACATAGATGCCACAGATATATCTGCACCTCTACGATCAATCCGTGGAGAGACATTAAGACATTCTCACAAAGAAGTCACAATGAAGCTTGTGTCAACGACCCAGAGTTATGCAAAAAAGCGACGTACAGAAACGTTTTTTTCATTAAAAGAATGAAAGGAAAGGTAGCAAGCAAATAAATATGACACCATACTGCTGCTGCTGCATTGTTGTTTGAAATAAAAAAGTTATACAATAAATAAACCTTTTTAATCAACTAATAGGCTATGTGCAAGCACCGTGAGTCATGTTTACATTCAGAAAAGGTCACTCAGCCTTTTCAAACTTCTTTTTGCCCTCAAACAAAGACCGAAAAACAAGTTTGTTTGAAGTATATGAAGGCCTTTATTCTATACAACCTCATTCTACATCCCTAATACCCGATACCTAAACTTGGGAACTACCTTACTAACTATTAATAAGCAGCAAATTAAGAATTTATTGAGGGAAAAGTTAATAGCCGGATAAAGTGCTCTGACATAATATTGTTAAAAGCGCAATAGAAACGAAGGTGACTTCAATAGATAATAGGTAACAATTGGTACCAGTTGTTTAACTGTGGCATTTTTTGCCCCATTATCTTGAATTTGTGGCCATTTTTGTTCATTTTGGTGGCATTCTTGCAACAAAGCCCCTGTTAATTGCCAGTTCATCCCTCACAATTGGCATTGGCTATTACTGATACTGTTACTCAAAAGCATGCTTTTTTAGTCATTATTATTATTAAAAGATTCATCTTTTTTAAAGATTATGGTCACTATGTATAGCGAATTGCAGACCCTGTAGATATGAAACCCTGTAAAGTCTTTCACACTCCAAAATCACTGCCAGCGACTGGTTTTCAGCTGTCAGTATACATCAGACTACTGGATTGCAGACTACTGTATGTGACAGGTTGCCATCATATCGTTTCTGTGTCAAGACAGCACCCACCAACTGTAGCAACCTTTGGTGGACTCAGGTCCTTTCTCAGCCTGCGAAAGACCTGTCTCAGAGCTTCGAACATCTCCATACGTACACCACAAATTAATGGTAAAAATGTAGCTGGGTAAATTTAGCCCGAGACCCACTAACTAATTGTTTGTCAAAACCCTGACAGGTTTGTTTAGCCTTAAGGCAAAAATGTCCTTGGTGTGACAAATCACTCCATTGACTCCCTTAAAATAGCTGGGATATTCGTCTCTGAAAGTGCATGTGATTTTTTTCACGCGGTGATGAACTGCATTCGAACAGATTTATTTCGAAACCATTGACTGCATCAGTAAACAAACCATCCCTTGATATAATTTTGCGTAGGACATAGATAAAGCACCTGCCCTTAAAAAGCAGAAAGGGTCAGCTGTAGTTCAGTTACAGAATTAATACATCCTTCATGATGACAGACGATGGATTTTCTGGTCACAGGCTGGGGGAGCGTTGAAATATCGATTAACATAGTAAGAAGCATCAACTAAATGCGCCTTTAAATATTGCATTAGGGAGTACTAATAAAAACAGCAACCTGTCATCGCAAGCTGAAGTGGAAAGTTTTTTTTGGATTACATGCCAAGACTATATGGCACTACAAAATTCACAGCAGCTGAATATTCAGATATTCAGATTCAAGGCTACAAATGCCTGTTCCTGTCAAAACCTGTATAAATATAATTGTAAAAACGAGGCTGTATGAAATATTGAATACTAAAGACCCTGAGCATGCAGTGCCCTAAGTTAAATAAATATTTAATAGGTATTGCATTAGGCTGTCAGGATGGGGGAGTTAGAGGGAGTAATTAAAAATGTAATGTCATGATTTTTAATTAAATGAAAAGGAGAAAAAAAAACATTTGTGTTAAGAACACTAGTTATCATGTGTGATTCATTTTTTTTAAATCTTTTGTCACATATAACAATTCATATTTAATTATATTTCTGACAGTTCTCCTTCTCTGCCTCACTCATTTTAATTGTTTAATATTCAGTAGTTATTATGTTACATATTAAATCTATCAGCTACCTAGTTGAAGTGTCCACTTCGATAAATGTCACCTGTTTTAATGAAATGGCTTCCGGGACAGACCGAATGAAAGTACAATTAATTAAGTGGAACATGTTTGATCAACGATCAGCAAAAGCACTTGGCAGCGTGTTTTCATCTGTGCTGTCTTTGATCATGCTGTACAAACAGGAAGTCAACAGAGAGCTGGCATAGAAAAGCTAAAGGGACTTTATCAGCTGGGACAGGGCAGCATTGGGAATGTGATGTGACATATACTCATAATCTCCTGAAGAAACGGAAAAAAAAAGTAGAAGACATAAAGAATAAGAAATGAAATGTCCTTAGTGCTGTCTGAGCAGTCGCAGAATTTCTGATTTCCATTAATAAACCCTGAGCTGGGTCTGCTTTTCAGACTGAGGTTGTACAAGTAGCACGCTGCCCGTATCATTACGTCAGAAAGATGGCCACTGCAGCACTGATTAATCGTACCATTCATACAGATTTCTGCCACAATCAAGTTTCAACTGATTTTTGGTTTGTGAGCAATCTTCCTGTATTCTTGTGCAGTCTCAAAATCGCCCGTTTTCTCACCATGTTCGTACAGATGCCCTTACTAGTTTTACTGTGATCACAGCTGTATTCGCTTTTCATGGGTGCATAGAGATCTACCGTGTCTACCTGCAGAGTTCAGTTCCAGTCCTGCTTCAGCGCAGCGTGATCATGTGCTCGTGAAGATCCAGTACAGCTGGATCAGGATTACAGCTTTAATTTAGCATAAAGGTAATCTCCAGGAATAGGATTGCACTACTGACTTTTGTTGCATTGACTTTATATTTTAGTACCTTTATCGAAAATATAATCTTGAGCAACCCAGGCTCATGAAAATATGTGGTTCTATACATCACATACCTCACGGCATGTTTTGCAGCAGTTTCAAAGTGGAAGGTCCAGAAAGTTGCACTAAAACACGCATTCAAAATGTGATGGTGGTGCGTTTTTATTATGTTGGTAGAGGCATTATTTGCTGCGTTTTTATTAGACCGCTAAAGATTAATGCTCTATCCCCTAAACCAAAACCCAATGCTATACTTAGATCGCGCAGGATGTTAAAAATTGTTTTGACAATTGTTTTACATAAATGTAAAACGACATGTAATATCAATATGTAATATCAATGTAAAAACTGCTTTAACTCACATCAATCATCCCTTCCACTTTAGCAATTGCCTTTCCGAAGATGGTTCCAAGCTGGTCTCCCACTCCTGCCAGCAAGAACCCAAACAGAGGAATTCCCAACAGGGCATAGATAATACAGAAGATGCGCCCGCCCTCTGTGTGAGGTGAGATATTCCCAAATCCTGGAGTGAATAAACAAAAATAATAAAAGGTGTTTAAAAAGTATTTGAGAAATTACTTTTTCAAAATTGTACAGATTGGTGTTACCTCTTGAGGTTGCATTTGTTTAAAACGCGCAAGCAGTTTAATACAATAATGTAACTTGATGAGACATGATGTGATAAATAAAATCTCAATTATGCAACTGTAAATTGTATATGTTTGCATGATAAAAAAAAAACAAAACATTAAATTAAAAAAATAAAGAAGAAACAACAAGTGCCGCTAAATGCTCATTATGTTCCTCAACATCTACGAAAAATAAATTAAATTAAATGGTCTTTTTATCAAATAACATTTTATGTACATCTTTAATTTGTGTAATTAATGATACGACTGTATTAGTGTTGTTATTGACAGTTTTCATTTTAGTTTTAGTCTAGACTTTTGTTTATTAGTTTTAGTCATACTCTTTTTAGTCTAGTCAAGATTTAGTTAACTAAAAGCGTGAGAATTTTAGTCTTCTTTTAGTCATTATTCATGACGATTTTCATCTAGTTTTAGTTGAAGACAACTTTTAGTCTAGTTTAGTCAATGAAAATTGTATTTTAGTCTCTTTTTAGTAATGCAATGCTATTTAACTCAATATACTATAAGTAGGCCTAACTACTAATTTTGGAGGAAACCAAAATTTTCTTTTAGCCAAAACTATTTCAAACAACGTTATCATATTATAATATTGTTACCTTATAGATTCAAGAATACATCGATTCTAACCACGGAAGATACTCTTAACCAAACGTCACTACCTGCGTTGACTTGCGCGAGACACAGACCCGCTAGATTTGAATCAGCACAACCAGTGAAGGAACGAACGCAACTGTTTAGAACGAGCGTACATTCTTCAACAACCAAAAACATGTTTTGTGGTTTGTTACGAAGTATGGACTCTCTGTGATAGCCGAGGAGCGGATCAGGCAAGAGCTTGATGGGCTGACGAGGAATGAAAGGGGCATCTGAATGAGTGAATGCAGTGGAAACTCAAACCTAACGGAACCGTGCCGTTCTGTGCAAAAAGCTCAGTTTGTTGTCATCTCCTAAATAATTCCTCGAGTGTGGCTTTAGGAAGTGACCTGATGCAGCCCCTGAAGTGAGACACAGGAAATACTGCAAAATAATAACATGACTAATTAACGAAAATTAAGAGACATTTTAGCATATTTTAATCTTGTTTTTATTCGTCAACAATATTGCATTATAATTGTAGTCACCAGCATTAACGTTGAATCTTTTTCCTTGCGTGAAAAAGGGGTGTTGACGACGATATTTACTCATGATTTTTGTTGAAGAAAGCAACACTGGTCTTGTCTAACTTCGCCTGGGTAATGTAAACCACTAAAACAAATATTTATATTGTGTTGTACTTATTATTTATTTCTATATTTAATAATACATCTGAAACATAATTCTAAGATTTATATAAATGTCTATTTTAGTTGTATATAATTAAAACGGCAATAATGTATAATTAATATATTTGAATTTTTAAACACATTTATTATAATATTTATGAAATGTAATAATAAAAACACCAGCACAGCGTTCTGTCAGGGTTATGTTCTGGTTTTGTTGCGTGTACTACGTTCTGTCCTGTTTTTTGTTTCAGAGTTAGTCAGTCTCCTTAGTTCCTAATTAGTTTACACACGTTCTGTTAATCATATTCTGTGCAGTATTTCAATTTTCAGGTGATAGACAGATACAATCATGTGTTCAGACAATGAAGTATAAAGGCAGGTGTGTTCGATTAGAATTGGAGCTGAACTTTGCAGGACAGTCAATGGCCAGGAGCAGGATTGCCTGTCCTACAATCTCTTGAGAGTTCTTTGTGAATTATTTAAGACCATGTTTGATTACAGCCACTGTTCTTGGCAATTAAATATTTTCAAGAACTCAATTATGATATGAAAATTAAATTAGGTAGGAATACATAAGTGGATGTAGGCCCTCAAAAACTCAACAGTCCTCTGAGAAACTAATACTACGTGAGAAAAGAGATGAAAATCAAGGTCAATGCTGTGACTGGCCCCTTTTAAAATCAGCGTCAGGTAATACTTTTCTAGATTTTACTGCTCTCTTACATGAGTTAATTTTTATCAGCCACTTCTATAAATTAATGTGAGTTGAAGAATAAATTTTATTATATTAATACATATTTATTTAGACAAATACGCCATATTTTATCACATTATAGTCTGCTGCGTTCTCAAAACTCTGGATGTTTGATAATACAGAGAATATCAAAATCGTCTGCAGGCAGCAGATCCTTTTCCTATCTATCACCCAAACTCTGGAACAATCTCCCTAACTCTGTTCGGGAAGCAGACACACTCTGTCAGTTTAAATCTAGATTAAAGACACATCTTTTTAACCTGGCTTACACATAATGCACTTTTATTATTCAAATCTGTTAAAGGACTTTTAGGCTGCATTAATTAGATCAGCCGGAACTCCTCATAAAAGACAATGTACTCGTTACATTGTAAAAAGAATGGAATCTATGCTAATATCAGTGTGTTTGTTTCTTATTCTGTTTCTCAGTTCGTATCCAGATCAGGTGGTGAATCAGCACCAAGAGATGACGTTCACTGGAAGTTCTTTGCACAATCTGACACAGGTGTGTTTAAAATTTAACTGGAAATGAAGTGCTGTGTCCGATCAGAGGAGAACTGGCCCCAACTGAGCCTGGTTTCTCTTTCTTTTTTTTCTATTCTGTATGGATGGGCTTTTGGTTCCTTGCCGCTGTTGGTCCTAGCTTGCTTACTTGGGGCACTCATTTTCTAGCAAGTATCGTCAATTTAATTACAGAGACCATCTCTGGATACAATAAAAAATGGTTCAATCTCATCGTTATACATCTCTATCATTCTGTTCTCCTATTTGATACTGTTCAGTGCTTTGATACAATCTGTATTGTTAAAAGTGCTATATAAAAAAGTGACTGATTGATATGTAATGCATTGCAACCACATCACATCTATAAGACACACCCATCTCAGTAATAAACACGGAGATGTTAGTCCTGTCTAAATTGGTACATGAAATTTCAAAAGTTGGCTTAAGAATTGAAGAATTCAGAATTTAAACTAAATGAATAGAGCTAAAGGAGAACATCATATAACATTATTCACAAAAGCACTTTAAGAAGAAGAGAAAGATGCAACATAGACTATAGGGGTCCAACGAATAACAGCATTCTTTTCTAAGAATTGTGCTTTCTTGGAATTTGAGTGAAAATGAGTTTGCTATATAAAGTGCCTGTTTAATGTGTATGCCTTGTATGCACCAAACCATCTGTTAGCTGCTCTTCCGCTGTGACCAATAAATATTACATTTCTCCAACATTTTTAACTGTTAAAGGAGTAGTTTAACTGGAAATGAAAATTACAGCATATTTTACTCACCCCAAGCCATCCTATGTGTACAGATACATCTCAAAACATATGAAAAAGGTTAATATTTTTTGTCACTCATTTCAGAAAGTGAAACCCATATATTATATTTGATTACAGAGAGCATCTCTGAATTCAGTAAAAAAAATAAATCTCATCATTATACATTACTATCACTCTATTCTCCTATTTGATACAGTTCAGTGCTTTGATACAATCTGTATTGTTAAAAGCGCTATATAAAAAAGTGATTGATGGATATACATTCATTAGTTTATTTCTTGAAATTTTGATAACACATAATGAAAACCCAAAGTTCAGTTTCTCAAAAAATGTGAAAATTTTATAAGATCAATAAAAAAAGTATATTTTAAACAGAAATGTCAGGCTTCTAAAAGGAATGTTCATTTCTGTGCACTCAATACTTGGTTGGGCCTCCTTTTGCATGAATTACTGCATCAATAGGGTGTGGCATAGAGGCCATGGATGCCAAGTCCATTGAGCTTGTCAGTAGTGACATTCCTTGTGTCAAGCCACTCCTGAACCAGAGACAACACAATCAGAAACGTCTAACAGGGCATTGGAAAAAAATAACTGAACTGTTGCTCAGTGGTCCAAAGTCCGTTTTTCAGATAAAAGCAAATTTTAAATTTCTTTTGGAAGTCAAGGTCCCAGAGTCTGGAGTGGAGAGGCACAGAAATCAAGTTGCTTGAAGTCCAGTGTGAAGTTTCCACAATCAGAGCTGCCATGTCATCTGCTGGTGTTGGTCCACTGTGTTTTCTGAAGTCCACAGTCAATGCAGCCATCTACCAGGGAATTTTAGAGCACTTCATGCTTCCATCTGCTGACAAGCTTTATGGAGATGCTGATTTCTTTTTTTCAGCGGGAGATGTCAAAGATAGCAAAAGCTGGTTCAATGACCATGGTTTTGCTATTCTTGACTGGCCAGCAAATTCGCCTGAACTGAACCCGATAGAGAATCTATAATGTAATGTCAATAAGAAGATGAGAGACACCAGACCCAACAATGAAGATGACCTGAAGGCCACTTTTAAACCTGAGCTTCCATTCCACTTGAGCAGTGCCAAGGGCACTTTTGCATTGATGAAATAATTCATGCAAAAGGAGGCCCAGTCAAGTATTGAGTATTGAATATTTCACTTTCTGAAATGAGTGACAAAAAATAATGACTTTTTTCATTTGAAATTTATCCTGGCTTTTCTAAGCTTGGTAATGCTGGTGAATGGTGACTTTGAAGCTCCATAAATCGTATTTATCTGCAAGTACTTGCTTTGAAAAACTAACCTATACGCCTTCAGGGGGTTATCACACATCCTCTGAAGCAGATAGATGTTTTTTTGTATGTCTAGTTTTAAATTTAGAACTTAAATAACTGACTTTCCTGGCAACGGCCACATGGGCACACATCCCCAAGAGCGTTGTCATACATCATACGAGTCAGAAGTCAGCTAAGAAGCCACACTCTGGGACGTGCATGTGGGTGGAAGTTGCTGGAAGTCAGTTATTTAGGTTATCATTTTTATATTTTTTTTAAAAACTCTGAATGTGTTCATCTGCAGGAAGACCTACACCTAGGATGGCTTGGGGTGAGTAAAATATGCCGTAGTTTTCATCAGAACAAAGCCTTTTGGTTTACTCTGGCAGTTTTAACACACATGTTGAGAACAATCACTGCTCTTATGAGCCTTAAACAGAAACAATAGATAAAGTCAACAAAGATGACTCACTAGGTCCTCTACTGCATGTATGTTTGTGTGTGTCCTTTACTACCTATGGTTGTAATAACTGTTCCGGCGAAGAAGAAGGAGTTGCTGAGATCCCATAAACTGCTCTGATTGGATGAGTTTCCTGAAGGATTCACTCCTGCTCGTAACGCTGAAACCACTTGCTGTGATAAGAGAAAAAGGTTTCTATTATTACACATTCCAAAATTCCTTGTATCATGCAACTCACTAAGAAGGAAATGAATATGTTGAACCGCTCAAACAAACAGAGCAATGTTTTGAAATTGCTACAGACTTCACATGTTCAGGAAGTTAACTGCAGTGCTGTATTTTAATAAATACATATAAAATGGAAATTCACATATTCTCAAGTATAAAAAAATGTTATTTCTTCATTTTAACACAAAATTACAGCGAGAAAAATATTTAACGTGTGGAACACATGTCTGGGGCTCCACACATTTTAAGTGCAAACTCACATTTTTTTCTAAATAAAATGGTTGTGACCCATAACAAGTTGTCTGCAAAATATATCAAAACATTCTACTAATATGAACACTTCTGCCATGTGTGCATGCAGTTTGCCCCATCAATATTCAGGGGTCTCTACTCTTGTACATATATACACCTATCACCTGTAATCAGCCTGCACTGATCACTACACCATGGAAAGACTCTTCCAGTCTGTGCTAGTGTAATAAAGTACACTTTTGTGATTGAGCCATTAGGTACACGGCTGGATGATGGAGGGTGATCAGGAGCACGGATAGCTCCAATGTGACACATGTGATCTATTATCTGAATGACAAAGAGCCGTACAGGTGCACTGTATCAAGTAGCAAACACGTAGGAAAGCACTGGGACATCTGTGAGGGGTGTGTGTGTGTGTGTGTGTGACTAGAAAACACAGATCTGTGAGCTTTCTTAGACTCAACAAAGGCACAGAAGACTTAAACCCAAGCACTGTATTAAGGAAACTCAATGACCTATCTCCATTTCCTGGCACACTGATGTCTTAAGTCCAATGAAAATAGCTTCACGTAAAGACACAATAGAATTGCCTGTTGCATCTGTCTGAGCAATAATTAGCTAAACATTTTTTTTATTTCATTCTAGCAAAAAAAAATCATATTATACTAACCACCCACAGACTGGTTTAAGCAAGTGCAATCACCACTGAAATGGCACAGCTGCTTTCTCTAAAATACTGCACTGAGATCGACCCACATGAACTGCGCCATGCAAATTACATTCAGCACAGACGTTGTGGGTGTTTACGTTTCTTTATTAAAACTAGTAACGTATCTCTCTGCATCAAAGAGGAAAAAGCTAATCCAATAAAGCAGGGGTCATCACAGTCAGTACTGGAGGGCCAGTTTCCAGCAGAATTTAGCTTCAACTTGCCTCAACACACCTGCCTGAAAGTTTCAAGTATACCTAGCAAGACTGGGTTGGAGGTAAACTCAGCAGGACACCGGCCCTCCAGGAAGAAGTTTGGCGAGCCCTGCAATAAAGTGTGACTCTGATGAAGATAATGTGAAAAAGGTAAAAGCGAGGATGAGGCAACTGTTCTTAGGGGCAACTGGAAGCCAGTAATTTTCAGTAATTGTTACATCCCTGAATGTGATTATTGTAAGCATGAGAGGATATTTAATTACATGATATTCATTGAGATCTTTTCTGATCATTACAAAAAGAATGAGGATGAAAAATAGGATGCAAATAATTTTTATTAACTGTACAGTCTTCATTTTTCATGTCGAGAACGTCTGGGAGAATGGCACCAGCATTACTCTTACAGTCTTACACTGCTCTCTGAAGCCAAAGCATCTATAAAAGATTACTTCAAGGATTCTTTGGCAATTTTGATGATGTCCTTTTTTTTAACCTCATGCTGTATCCAAGTCAATTTGACTGAGGTTTACAATTATTGAGCAAGTGAATTATGAAGATTGCGTATGGATCAGTGCCTTCACTGCTGGTTTATAGGCCAGTGGTTGCTGCATACGGTTTTCCTTTTGCTAAATGCTTTTAGACTTTGAGATTGTTATGTTTGGTGTCTGTGTGGGAAATTTGTAATTTGGAACTGTAGTTTCCGTCAGTTTCTATTTTTAAAATCCTGTTGTGTGAATGGGTATCATGTCCTTAGCAATGCAATTTACTATGGCCTGACTGATTTCTTCGGCTCAGATAGATTAAGGTCCACATGCAGCCTGATGCAGGAATGCTTCTTTGATCATTGGCTGATCACGACGAACCAACAGTGAATGCGTGACCACCCTGTAAAAGGGAAAAAAATCAATACATACACAAATCCCCACATACCCATCAATACATAGCCAAATACAAATTAAATAAACATCTTAATAATTAATCAACTATATTGGATTGTATTGTACTTTTATACATATATTATAGCATTAGAAACAGTTAATTTACTACACAGCAAACTCCCCAGAGTAAAATTAACTCTATTCAGAGAATATTTGGTCCCTCTCTACATAGAGTTACATCAACTCCAGATGAGAGTTATAGTTAATAAGCTAATTAAGTGAATAATTAAATGATTGTGCATTAATGATGAATGAGTGTTGTTGGTCTGATTTTTGAATAGAGTGAAATTAACACTTATGTAGAGCTATATTTTAATTATATTCAATATCACTGAAGTAAAAAAAGCAAGAATTTCAGCCACAGCCTTGGAGGAAATCAAGCGAAAAATAAATACATAAATAAATCTCTCAAGATTTGATTAAACAAATCCACAAACAACATCATCAGATGCACTCATTGTTAACCGGATTGAGTTTATTGTATGTCTACAGAAGCTCTAAGTGAGTCAATGCCACCATAATTGTGGTCAGTGTTTACTTTACTTGGGCTCTTGACTCTTTTAATAAACTTTTGTTTGCTTCTGAGCAATTATAATATTGTTTCTCAGCAAAACATTTGTGCGTTGTTGACTCAAGAGCTTGCGATAGCAGACAAGCTTTTATTTTTTGTTTATAACTCTTTTGAAGGAACATCATGAAGTGTTTTTTCTTTGGTTTATTGACTGACGTTCAACTAATGGTAAACCACAAAGCCAAAAAAATCTCTCTCTCTATATATGTATATATATATATAAATAATGCCTCTGTTTTGAACATAAATGACTGCATTTGCTCAAGCTTTTAGACGTAAACACAATAATTGACAATAATTATTCATACTGCTATGCATGATGGGAGTTTTTCCTATAGTGTTACCCAGCATGCACTGCAGCATGAAGAACTTTGTTTGATTGTCACCATTGTTGAGATTCATAATTCGCTTCTTGATGTCTGTGTATCTACATCACACAGAAGTATAATTTATGTATTGTATAAACTTCAGTTCATTCACAATAGCTATTAGAGCTGACCTTGTTGTAGTTTCATGGCCGATAATGCAAAACATAAACTGGAAAAAGAAAAACAATATGTTCATATAACCACACAAGCTCAAAATGATTAATGCATTTCATAAAATGCTTAATGTGAAGTATTGATTTCTCGGCTTCACAACACCACATGTACTGTGACAGAGTGAGATCTAACACAAGACCCTTAAATTGGACCCTCTCATTAAGAAACCACATCTTGACCCCAGTGACCAATCTCAAATCTCTCTTTTCTGTCAAAGATCCTTGATAAGGTTATATTCATTCTTAGAGAAAAATGGTATCTGCAAAGATTTCCAATCAGGATTTAGACTGTACCATAGTACTGAGACTAGTCTCATCAAAGTTACAAATGACCTGCTTCTATCATCTTGATTGTTGTTGTATTTCGTTATTAGTGCTATTAGATCTTAGCCAGCATTCGACACTATCGATCACAACATTCTCTTGAAGCACCTTAGAATGGTTTAAATCTTATTTATCTGACCGCCATCAGTTTGTAGCAGTAAATGAGGAGGTATCATAGCATTCACAAGTGAATATGGAGTACCTCAAGGCTCAATACTAGGGCCGTTACTTTTCACACTTTACATGTTACTTCTGGGAGATATTATCAGGAGACATGGTGTTAGCTTTCACTGCTATGCTGAAGATACTCAGCTCTATATTTCTTTGTGGCCTGGTGATAGACACCAAATTGAGAAACCAACAGAATGCATATTGGACATAAAAAAACTGGATGATTATTAACTTCTTTATGCTAAATTCTGAAAAAGCAGGGTGCTAATAATTGGACCTAAAAACTCCACATGTAATAATCTAGAACACTGTCTAACACTTGATGGCTGCTCTGTTAATTCTTCTTCATCAGTTAGGAACCTACGTGTGCTGTTTGATACCAATCTTTCCTTTGAAAATCATGTTTCTAGCATAGGTAAAACTGTGTTTTTCCATCTTATAAATATATCTAAATTATGACCTATCTATCTCTCAACGTCAAATGCCGAAATAGTATTTCATGCGTTAATGACCTCGAGGTTAGACTATCGTGATGCTTTATTGGGTGCTTGTTCTTCATGCTTGATAAACAAACTTCAGCTAGTCCAATATACAGCAGCTAGAGTCCTTACTAGAACTAGGAAGTATGAACATATTAGCCAGGTTCTGTCAACACTGCACTAGCTCTCTATCAAACATTGGATAGATTTTTAAATCTTGTTTATAACTTATAAAGCTCTGAATGGTTTAGCTTAATTTCTAGCAATTATCATCGATTTGATTACAGAGATCATCTCCACATTTAATAACAATTTATTATTATTATCTTATTATTATACATCCCTATCATTCTATTCTCCCATTTGATACCATTCAGTGTTTTGATACAATCTGTATTGTTAAAAGCACTATACAAATAAAAAAGATTGATTGATTGTCTGACAGGAGTCAAGGGTCAAGAGCCCAACTAAAGCAATCACTGATCTCCATGATGGTGACATAATTTTAACCAGTAAAACACCAACATATGATCCTCTTTAACTCCAAGTAAATGTAAATGTCTGACTGAAATAACGTAAGTCTGGTTAGTAATGAGTGATGCTGGAGATGCTTTTCCTCTGCAGAGATCTTCAGAGATCTTGTTTGTAGCTGAAGTCAGTTGTAGGTGTAGTGCTTTTTTTTCTTCAATGGTGTTGATTGTTAACAGCAGGTGTTCATTAGTAATGCTCAATCTTCATTTAATTAGTCACTTAATTAGATAATTAACTCTGCTTCAGAGTTCATTTAACTCTAATTAGAGAGGGACCAATTGTTCTCTGAATAGAGTTAACTGTGTGTGTGTGCCAATGTATGATTGTGCTGTGTTCCATCTTTAACTTTATATCATTACTCTGCTATTATTAATTATTCTATTTAGTATTAAACTGAATAACAGTAGTTTTTATATAAAATGCAAAGTTTATCATAGTTAGTTAGTTTGGCATATAGTTTTAGCTAATTCTTCAACTACTGTACAATCAGTCAAGCTGCATAACTTACCTTTATCTTCCTGATTTGTACTGGATGCTGTGAAGACCGTCCTTTGGATGAGATATTAAACCGAGGTCCTGACTCTCTGTGGTCACTAAAAAATCCCACGGCAAAGAGTAGTGGTGTAACCACGGAATCCTGGCCAAATCTCCTCCACTGGCCCATGTCAATCATGGTCTCCTATTAATCCTCATGCATTGAATTGGCTGTGGCTGCTTTTGCATCATTCAGGTGGATGCTGAATACTGGTGGTGGTTGAGAAGAGACCCCCTCTTATAATATAGAAAAATGTTTTCTATAAAGGATTTCGATAAAAGACAAAAGGAGGTTTTCCTTTGCTTCCTTTGCACCTGTAAACAAACTTGTGAAGCTAGCATATCTCAGAGGCATCCACATGGATTCACTAAAGGGGGTCTTTATTCACGCCATGGAGTTGTGTGAGGCACATTGTATTACAGATGTGTGCTTAACCTAATGTGTTTTTTAATCAACCAATCTTCAATTGTCAGGTTCAACTAAAGTGATGAAAGCAATATAGTATAGAGTCTTGATCCTGACACTGGTTTGACAGGATGTGAAAATTAGCAATTTGCATAAAAGTAGCATTTTTATACAAAGTGACTTAGAAGTGAAGACAATAGAAGCAATCAAAACCAACAAAAGAGCAGCAACATTCAAAACGTGTGACCTAAGAATCTTACCTCAGAGCTGTACAATTGCTTGATACCAAACATCAACATTCTTACTTTAAAAATGAAAATAATCAGTAAAATGGTCCAAAAAAGTAAGTAAACTGAATGAGAAACCTAAAATGTGTAACCCAAGTAGCCCAACATGTGTTTTGTCCAATATCTGGTTTGTGTGCATGTGAGCGGTTTCACCTTCACTAAGTTTTCCAGGTCTGATGAGTTGACACACGAATGCTGCTCAAGGAATTCCAGTTTTTCCACCAGGATGGCCAGTTTCTGGGACGTCTCATGAGGCTGTTCCAGCTCTTTAAACACAGTTGCTCCGAGGATCAAGTACAGTACCACCAGCAGGAAGACGCTCAGCACTGTTTTCCAGCGCATAACAGTCACGCGAGGCTCAAAGTCATCCGGAGACTTCAGCAGCACAGGCTGAGCTGAGAACGACAGACGTGGTTTGGAGTTGTGAGTGGCTGTTTTAGGATCAAGGAGGTCAGGAGCAGCCACTAACACAGAGAAGAAAGAAAGACATAATATAATATTACATGACATTCACATCAGTAGTCTAACATCAATTTACTGATAAACTGAATTTTTTATGTGTGCTCTAATATGAAGTCATCAACACTGCACAGAATAAAGCTAATGTCAAACTGTTTCAAAGTACTAACTGCGTTGCTTACACAAATTAAATTAATTATAACCTTTAGTTTATATGTTTATAAAACACTTGTACCCAAAGCATCTCACTGCATTCATAGTACAGTTCATATATTTTCTAAATCCAAACCTAAGACCTTGGCAGTGATACTGATTCTGAAGCACAAACACTAGTTTGAAAAAAACTTGAGTAACTCTTTATTTTGAGGTGTCCATAATACAGAGCAAATACCTAGTACTTAGTAGTAGCCATTGAACTTACATAAAAATAATTTACTTATCATGTAACTAAGTTATGGAAAAGTTTGTACTTACAGTTTGTAATTACATAGATGTAACAGACTGCTACTGTTACACATTTGTAAAAGACAGAGTCATGATATTACACAGGCATAAGCTACTTAAAACATAGTGTAACAAGAGTGTACTTCAGTGTGCTGCATGTGTATCTATACTGTACATCTTATCTAGCTGCACCTTCGTTTGATTTAACTTATTAGTACACAGCTTAAATACATGTAATACCTTTCTAATTACATTAAAATTACAGAATATTACACAGGAATAGCTACTTAAAAAATGGTATCAAGTTTGTACTTAAGTGTAATTACCTGTGTAACTTGATCTGTTACAAACTGTAATTACAGGCTGTTCCATAACTTAGTTACATGATAAGTACATTTTATTTCATGTAAGTACAATGGCTACTACTAAGTACCTAATTAGGTAATTACTCTGTATTATGACACCTTATAATAAAGTATTACCAAAGTTTGTAACCAGGCTGTTTTGGTCACTACTGACTTCCATAGTAGGAAAAAAAATACTATGGAAGTCAATAGTGACCCAAAACAGCTTCATTACAAACTTTTTTTATACAGGATTAGAACTACCTCTATGGCCAAACAACTTTTTTGTCTCATCTGACCAAAGCACATGTTTCTTATATGCATAATTTTTCTTGGTCTGCAGCCTCGCAGACATTGAATAATAAAACAATAAAACAACATTGAAAAAATGGGTCAGGACACAAAACACAAGGATATTAAAGACAACGAATTATCACAGGTCTGAAAACACAAAGAAAAGATCAACTGGAAAGCAAACAGTGAGGATAACAAAGGAGGACGGGTGAACAAATTATCCAATGATCAGGTAATAAGAGTGTTCAATGGAGAAAAGAACACTGCCATCTGTTCACACAAAACATAACACAGGAACACATGTCCAGTGAGACCGCTCACAAGCCGTATGCTAAAACAAACATTACACAAGAAAAAAGGCATGAGACAAGACCGCATGGTGAGAGAACGAACACTCAACAAGTGCGCTCACAACAAAGACAACAGCATGAATGTCTGAACTGAAACTGACAGAACTGTTACGACCTGAACATCACACTATAAACCAGGGCTGTAAAATTGCAGGAGGATGAGGGTTGTACCTCCTAAAAATATAATTACAAACCTGGGTTCTGTTATCATTAAACAGAATTTTGTTCCAATTATTGCTTCAAAATGATCAGTGTATACTGTATAATTATTTCTAAATGAAATATTGCACCCAGTGGCCGATTTCTTTCAAATTTCTCACAGACCTTAGGGCAGTGGGTCAAAAAGGCCTACTCAACTTTGTTCCAATCAGTCTACATTAATCCCATCTAATAGGTGATAAATTACATTGGCTGATGGAGGCCATGTTTTTTTGAGGAACACAAATAGACCGACATGCCACTTAATTTTGGACAGCGGTTCATGAGAATTTTTATGTTTTCAAGTGCCATTTTTTTCCTATTATAGTGCCACACACTAGCCCAACTACACCATTTTTGTCACATGACCTCAGATTGAGGTCTTGCATATGTGTATGGAGTTTGAAGATTGAAATCCACAGCTTTATACCATAGAGCTCTGATGAGTTGGGACACAGCCAAAAAAATCATCAGCTGGATTCTGATTTGAAAGCCAAGACGTCGTTTGTTGTATGCGATGGACAAGCAAAACAAAGAAGACTTCGAAGGCTTCTTTGTGTGGGCAGCCTCTCACCATTGAGACTTAAGTCCTTGAGGGTGAGAAAGCCTGCATTCTATGCTGTTTTTAATGCCATTTTACACAGTTTTAGACTTGACTCTGAAATTCTGTGTGTACAAGTCTGTGGGAATCTGTGTCTCAGAATCGGTGGGAAAATATGTAAGGTTGTATCGTCCATGTAAAAAGTGCCTCTTTTGCTCACTTGTCTCTGCAGTTTGTTAAAAACCATAAATAGACTTGCTAAAAATGTACTTACCATGTTCCACTGAAGAAAGAATTTATTAGCCCCCTATAAACTTTTTCATTATTTTTCAAATAATTCCTGAATTCACCAAGCATTAAATATGACTCACAATAGCCATTGGTAAGTTGGGGATTGGACAATGAAACTAAAACACTGGCCAATTTAGTGTTGGCGGTTTTATGGCTAAATTTGAGCAGCCTGGTGGCCAGTCTTCATTGACACAGATTCCACCAGTAAGAGCAGAGTGTGAAGGTTAACAGAGTAATATCACAGTTTTGCTTAAAATATTGTAGTTCATATTAACAGTTCAAAAGAGAACAAACTGTTGTTGCAAGTCTTACTGGCGCATCTGTGACCCAGACAGCAAGTCTTTGTGATGTATCAAGAGCCACGGTATCCAGGGTATTGTCAGCATACCAACAAGAAGGACAAACTACATCCAACAGGAGTAACTGTATGCAAGATGAAGCTGTCTGAAAAGGATTGTCTGGGTGCTAACCCACAGCTGCCCAACTCACTGCAGAATTAAAAACTTAAAAACTCTCCTGTTTCTACCAAAATAGTCTGCCTGGACTTCTACAGGGTCAATATACATGGCCGGGCTGCTACTCGTGCCAATGCCAAACGTTGGTTGGGCTGTGGACAATGTGATACATGTATTGTTCTCTGATGAGTCCACCTTCACTGTCTTTCTCACATCCGGGAGAGTTACGGTGTGGAGAAGGCCCAAAAAAGCGTACCACCCAGAATGTTGCATGACCAGAGTGAAGCATGGAGGGGATTAGTGATGGTTTGGGCTGCAATATCATGGCCCGATACTTGTGCTAGATGGGTGCGTCACTGCCAAAGACTACCAAACCATTCTGGGGGACCATGTTCACCCAGTGGTTCAAACATTATATCCTGTGCTGTGTATCAGGATGATAATGCATCAATACACACAGCAAGACTGGTGACAGGTTGAAGACTGGTGATTTGATGAACATGAAAGTGAAGTTGAACATCTCCCACGTCCTGCACAGTCACCAGATCTATATATTATTGAGCCACTTTGGGGTGTTTTGGAGCAGCGAGTCAGGAAACATTTTCCTCCACCAGCATCACGTGGACCTGGCAACTATTTTGCAAGAATGGCTCAAAATCCCTCTGGCCACTGTAAAGGACTTACATCTGTCATTCCCAAGATCAATTGATGCTGTACCGGCCGCAAAAGGAGGCCCAACAGCATACAAATGAATTATTGTGGTCTAAAACCAAGCATTTAGTTTCATTGTCCAACCCCTGTATAGTAGAATTCAGTTTCATGGCCCTAGAAAATATTTATGGCTAGTAAGCTCTACCTACAGTATGCAGATCTGCTATATGTATTCTAGAGCCTGTCCTACAACAAAAATTACCCTACAGATTGTTTGCGCAAGTACCTTATTATGACCTACAGATACGTTTTAAAGGTAAGTACCCTCTAGCGGGCGTAAAAATAATGAGTGTTCTGTTGTGTTTGTTGTCATCAAATGATGTATTACTGTCATCAAAATGAACGTTTTATGAGTGCATGCTTTCTCTGGGTTCAAACTCATGATCTTATGATTACATCTTATAATGTGTCACTCTACAAACTGAGCTAAATGTTCCCTGAATCACAAGGCAGACAGGGGCGCAATTGTAGTGTGCGCTCTGATGGGTCGTATTTCAGGGATTTGAAAAAAACAACCTATACGTATGTATTGGTTGGGGGACAGGTTGGGGCACTATATGGGTGTTAATCATATTTGTTATATGTGCTTCAGCAATATTTCTTACATGCTCACAGTGGCATGTTTGTCTACGTGATCATTTCCATTTCCATGCTAATCCCTCTGAGAGATGTCACGACAGAACATTTATTACTTGTAGTTCATCCTAAGCAGGTTGGTAGGTAGTTTCAAATCTCTTCACACCTCAAAAATGTAGTTTTTAACTTTTAACTATTCATAATATCTAGTTATCTAGTCGTTTCTAGTAGACAGAGAAGAAGAGAATATAAGAGAATATTCATTTTATTTTTGACAGAACTGAAATCTTATTTCAGTTATTTATCCACATGCTAAAATATAAAAAGTCTTTCAAAGATTTTCTTTCTGCAGACAGAAACTTGGAAAAACTATTTTAAAAATTGAGATTTGAAAATATTTGTGATCTAGGACAAATATACAGCACATGTCATTGTAAAGTCTGCCTCTCACAGCCTTGTTGTCATCCATGTAAAATTAATTATGGTGTCTACTCTGATGAAGGACTTCAGCACTGATGCACTGCCAGAAAGATGCACATGACATAGGCCTGAGAACCATAAAGAACGCAACAGAAACACTGAAAAAAAACTAAATTGCGCACAATTTCATATGTGTAGTCATTTAGTAAATTAGGGCTTAAATACACAAGACAGGCACAAATCATTAAATACACTTAAATTAAAATTAAATCACCTTTAATACATTTTTCGCAGTGGGTTATAAACCTATATTTCATTTAACAGTTTGCTAAAATTTTATGTTTTCATTCTTAAAATGAGTTCAGATTTTATTAATTGTACAAGGGATACTCAGTACAAGTTAAGATTAATTGCCAGCATGTGTGGCATAATGTTCAGATTACCAGAAAAAAAAAGCAAAAATCTGGGATACAGTAAAACATGTACACTTATGGTGTGATTTATAAATATTGAAATATTCACAGCCACAATATTAAAATAGTATGAATTATAACGTGATTAATCTAGTACTATTCTATTTTTTTTTTCAGATTCAATGCATTAACAAAGCTATACTTTATGCCATTTTACTGTAATGATTATGTTTAAAACAACTTTATACCTTAAATAATACATACGTTTTTAATAAACTGAAGTGCTTTCATGGATGTATAAGCTTTAGATGTTATTTGTGAATTCTCATTGATAAAGGAGAGGTGAGGTATCAACGTTAACAAATAATACACGCTTTCGACTGTGCAAATTAATTTGCATTGAAACCCAAATAATCCTTTAATGTTCTTGATAATTGAAATTCATATTGCAAATAAGGTGTAAAAACAAGTCTACCGTATACACAGCATGTATGTATGAATGAGCAGCACCAATGTTTTCTGAAAAAGTTTTCTATTAAAAGACACATTGGATCAAAGCATCTGATCAGTATTCAGTTATGTCCTATGAACAGTCCTCCAAATTAAAATAAGAGATATTCAGGTGATATGAAATGATGTGATACGTGCACGTGCATGTATTACGCAGTTCGCTACACGCAACACATTGATAATTTATGGACCTTTTCTGTAGGCTGCAGGTTTTCTCTCTCTCTCTTTCTCTATCCCCCTCTTGAATGCTCTGCCTTTTGATCTGGTGAAATTATTCAAGGCTATGTCGATCATTTAACACACATTTAGAATGTCGTTTATTCCCGTCTTTACTTCAAAGACGACCGTGTCAAATCTAAACCTCACGCGCATCCTCTCTTAAGCACGCGCGCGCGCGCAAAATAAAACACGTCCGATGTATTTAAAGCCGGTTGTATTCCTGTTTATGTAACTTACTTCTTCAGTCTTCTCCTCATCGACGCTCGCGTTACCGTGTAGTCGCAGAGGTTCGGTTCGATGTTTCCAACTCCATTTCTTCTGTTCAGTGGCAGGGTTGTATTTAGCTGTTAAAACTGCCAGAACCTCTCGAAAAACGCACAGCTTGTTGAATGAGTGAAAGCGGAGGGAACTGAAACGCGCCTCCTCTAGATCGCAGACCCAAATGACGCAAGACGCGCGAGAGTGACCGGGATCTGAACGGTAACTAAAGGTAATAGGTTTGAACCGCGTTGATTTCTAAACCGTCGTAAATGTTGTTCCTTACCCTCAAAATCAGCCCGGTTGACACAGGAAGTATCAGATAAATAATTTACTCGAAATCATGGTCATTTTAATGACTTTAATAATTAAAAAATTGATGCAGGACCATCAGCGTCTTATGTTGTTCTAAGAAAACGCAACGTCCCCGAGCCAGTTCTACTATACAACTTTGTAATAATAACGTGTGCAGCCCCGTCACAGCATAAGAAAGGTTTTTTATTTTTATTTTTATAAGATATAGCACAATTCTTTCTTTTAGCCAAGTCAGAAAATTTGACATATTACACATAAGCACTTTTGAAGCAGAGTAGTCATGGCAACCGGGAAGACCTCTAAAAGCCAGTGGCTGGTACACCATCTTATGCTATCTCTGTTTTTGGTTAGTATCACAATATTAAAACAAACACACCTGGTCAAAAATATCAGCCACATAATATAATTGAGTTAAAGTGGTTTTGGTAATATACAGTCCTTATTTGGTATATTTTCTTAAATGTGTCATCTAGCATTATGCTAGTTGTTTGTAATGTGTGTGTGTGTGTGTGTGTATATACTATATATATATTAAATGTATGTTAAATACTTTAATTTAGCTGTCCTTACAAAATCAAACACACACATGACCTTAACACAGTCATATTTATTATATAATTGTAGTTGTGTAAATTATATTATTATTACTACTACTATTATAGAATAATCAGTTAAAGCTATAGTTCACCCAAAACTTTTTATGACCATTCACATTATTGTAAAGAGGAAACTGACTTCTGGGATGAAACTTTCCTGCTCATAACACTGTGAGGACACTTTTCAGTAGGCATCATCATCATCTTCCAAACTTTTATTTATTTATTTTAATAATGTATGTACATTTATAACACTATACTTTATATTATTAATGAAGCTCACATTTTTTATTATAAATAGGATAGTTCAAAAATGAAAATTCTGTCATCGCGTATTCACCCTCGTGTCATTCCAAACCTGCATAGACTTTCATTCAGCTGTCCCTCTAAAGTCCAAACAGCCAAAACACAGTCATATTGTTTTCTTTTCTCACACATTGTTTGTCAAGGAACCATGAATGATGAAAATCTGTTACTACTACTATTTTTTTAAAATTCAATAATCTTTTTTTTTTTTTTTTTTTTTTTACACTATATTACTTATGCCTCTAATCAAAATATGATTGTGCTGGTATTTGTAACAACATCACTATTGCTGATGTGACACTGTTAAAAAAACAGTGGTGGCAGAAAGGTAGAGTTGCCATAGCAACCGGGAACACATCTTTTAGCAACTGGAGATGGCCGAATCTAACATATCTGACAATTACAGAGCCTTTTTTAATGTTTTTTTGTTTGGTTTTTTTTTGTTTTTATTTTACTTGACACTTTTTGCTGACCAGTTCTTAATATTAACTAGTTGCTTATAAGCATGCATATTACTAGCATATTGGCTTTTTATTAGTACTTATAAATCACACATGTGACCTAAATATGTGAGGAAGTTTTCCAACCGGTAGTGGAAAGTAGTTCTGGGTATGGGCCTATCATATCTGTGTGACACAGCTTCGGTTGTACACATGGTTTGTTTGTGCCGTCTTTTAAGGGGAAGCTTCTGATACAAATGTTTATATTACCACCATGCAAGGACTTTACAGAATTCTCCAGTGCACAGGTTTCATGTTGCCTGAAGGAGATCAAAGAAAGCCTGTATACCATAGCTTTAATGCTTGATTCTATTGAAGTGAGGCATTAAATACAATACAGTAGCTGCAATTCTTGGCATCATGTGAGGATGCATTAAGTGGCAATGTCCCTGCTCTGTTAGCTTAGAGTCAGGTGACTCACGAGCTCGGGGCACTCTAAATGAACCTTTCTAAGGTTCAACTCACCAGAGGTGCAGCAACAGCTTAGAAATCAAGTCTGGCAATCTGGCCAGTGTTTTACTTGTATGGTCCAACACCACATTAACTGTTAGGCCAAATCCCAATTCTATTTTATACCCCTTCCCCTACCCCCCAATGTGCCAAACAGAGTTTTAGGGGAAAGGGGAAGGACTAAGGGGGTAGAAATAGGATTGGGCCCCTAATTTCGAATAATCAGGGCAGGACCAGAAACTCTTACCATCATGATGATTGAACAAAATCAGGGTGACAAGATAAGCTTTAAATTGAAAGCAGTTCAATCCACCTTGATACCATGACACAGATCATCAATTTAGTCAACTCAGGCTTACATTCTGAGTTTATGGAGTACACAAAAATGTGCCATCAGTAATCGTAACAGCAGGGGAAAGTGAACTGACTTGTGGCCAAGTTTGGAGACCCATACTTGGAATTTGTGCTCTGCATTTAACCCATCCAAAGAGCACAGCAGTGAACACAGAGTACAGTTGGGGTTTCAGTGCCTTGTTTCAGTGCCTTCACCTCAGTTGTGGAATTGAAAGCAGAGAAAGCGAGATTATTCACAGCCTACACATACAATCTCTGCCGGACTTGGAACTTAAACTCACAACCTTCGCCTTATAGGTCTGGCTCTCTATCCGTTAGGCCTCACCTGGGATGACTATAGGGGTGGATCTGTGGAAATTCTAAACAACATCTTTGCCGTTCTTCGACAAGATATGTATGTAGCTCTTCATCCCAGCTGAGGCCTCTTGTCCACATCTCTTGTAAAAGGCATTTCACTTGCACGGTTTAAACTGCAACCATAGAGTTTTAAAATGCTCTGTTTAATGTTCTCCCTTTTTGCTACAGCATCCAGCAATGCAGTCAGATCAAAGATCATCCTTTTTAGTTCTCCAGACCAAGCCTAATACCTTCATTACAGAGCCAGATGTCTCTGCAAGCTCTTTCAGCATTGTCTCCAATTTGTCTTTCGATTCTGGACAGTTAGTCATCCATTTGCAAATGTTACGCCAGAGGAACCACACCGCAACTCTATCCTTCTGAGCAAGAGAAATCCGCGAAAAACCTTTTCGATATGTGCTGTAAAAACAATTGCATACAGTCAGAATTGTATTAAAATGCTGTGCAGATTTCGATTTAGATCAGGACCTGTAAGTAGACAAGTGATGGGAAGCCAGTGCCATATGATAAGGCATCAAACAGCTTTGTTGTTGCCTTGTTTACACCCAGGACAGCGTGATGAGTCATGTAGTACTTTACAGCTGTCAGAGACGACTCCTCATCCACCATGCCTTCGATGATTCCCCTGCTCAAGGTAATTATTCACAACTTCATTACATTTGTGACACAGCACTACATCCGACCGCAACCTTCTCTGAAGGCTCTCAAATCTTTTCTTTGCAATTCTGATGTTATCTGGGAGTTCTGGTCTGTCAGCTCAGCTTGCAATGTAATCTCATGAAAATTCGTATGCATGTAAAATGTTGTTCTTTAAAATATATTTTTACCGGCACTAAAACACTGACATATTTTCAGCATCTGAACGTAAAAATACCTACGCATTTTCAGTATTTATAAAATATACCAAAATGCAACATGATTACAAAATGAAATAATTTTATTTGTGCGAGTCTTCCAGATCCATACGACTGAGAGGAACACACCCAAATCCAAGCGTTTATTCGTTGATCTTCATCCCTATCCCGAGCAGCAGGACTAGTGACCATAAACAGTATAACCCACGCCTGACTGATGCATTACACATTACAAATTCAAATGTAGCCACTTCAAACAACAGGCTTTGTTCTAAGTTGTCTTTTCAACCTAGTCAAGAGCCTCCTCTTCCACAACCAACCAGTGTGTCTTCAGTAAGTTGCACTAGCATGCAGGCTGCATCAACAACTCTGGATATTTTGACTGGGCCCTACAACTGACCATCCATAGACCCTGACAGCATATGTATATCTAGGAGATATCTATTTGACGTCTATTTAGGTTGTTTGCTTATCAAGCACTTGAATACTAAACACAGAATTCTCTCTCTCTCACACACACACACACACACACAGTGGTAACAATAGGCTTGTTTGCAATGAGCAAAATCATGCCGGTTACAAAAGTGTCTAGGTTATGTCTGCCTTGCTCTGATGTCATGCTGACGTGTGGCAAGAAGCTGAAGGTAAGCAGGTGTGTAGAAGACGGTGAGGCAGGTGTGTCGACTTAAGCAGTTAAGCGCAGTTGCTGTTTCACTCCAAGAGGCCAGAACTACCCGTCTTTACTGCGTTTATTTCACTCCTCCCTTCACTGCAGCTGCCTACTCTAGTCTCCATTTCAGGTGAGGATAGAAGCATCTCAAACGAGCCTGATAATTATTCATGCTGCGGTGCATGATGGGAGTGTTTACTATGGTGTTACCCAGCATGTTTTGTTGATTTGTCACTATTGCTGAGATTTATATGCTGCTTCTTGATGTCTGTGTGTCTGCAAGGTGCAGATGTTCGAAAAATCGTATGCACATAAAATAAAATTGCAATGTTTTATTTTAATGCTGTAGTAACTTTAACTCTGCTTCAGTGTTACTTTAACACTATTTTGAGTGGGACCAAATACACTCTGAAGCAGTATTAATTTAACATTTTACTGTAAATAACAAAGGATTATGGGAAAATATGGTCACTACTGTATTTCTCCACTACTGTAAATCCACATTACAATCAATTAAAAAAAAGGATACAACATCCACCCTCAAAGCTTTCCAGACTCAAAATGGTCTCAGTTAGGCCTCACGCAGTAGAAACGCTGTTCTTTTATCCCCACAGTCCTAAAGAACATCTTAGAATGGTGATACTGAAAAAATAGAGAAAGCAGCTGCAAGTATCCAAATAATACAACTATCCACAGTTTATTCAATAAAATTGGTTTTAAAATTGGCTAAAAATGGCAGACTAAAAGTCACTTAAAAATTCAATCAATCATAGACTCATCCCCTTCCTTTAATGGGATTGATGAAACAAGAATAGGCCCACCACTAAATTGATGGAATTCATACTCACAGCATGACCGGATACCAACCCTGCTACCCAGTCCAATGTAATCACATGCAGAAGAACAGAGTCACCATTCACTCCCATCCTCACAGCTCAGCATACACCATTGACTCTCGCAGCCGGCATCCACCAGTCTCACGTTGCTTGTCCAACCGCCACCATAGGCCGCTGGTTTCCCCGACTGGACACACTTCCAAGTACTGCACGCTCGCTATAAGCCATCTCACCACATGCAAAGTACTCGCTGTATCAAAACCTCTTCTTTGGCTCATCTCCCATTTGTTCCATTTCAATTTCAATTACATGCTGCTGCCCCTTTGTGTCTCAGTCACCAATGGCCTTTTATAGAAGAACATTTTCAGTTCTAATCCAGCGTCCAATCTTAATTGTTAGTTCCTAATTAGGGGTATGGCTTGGAATACTGCTTACAATTGGAGAGAAGAAAAACACAGCAATCCACATCAAATAATTCAAGTGATATCATGCATAGATTAAAAAAGCAATTAAAATACATTGTGTCACACACTTTGCCCTTATCACACCAGTATATTATTTTTACAATATTTTAAGATGTTTTCACTTCAGCAAACTAACAATATTCACCGTCATAGCCTTTTTTCTGACTAATGACCAGAATGCCACCAAAACACTGACAACATTGACTGGTGAGTAAGGAAAGTCTTTTTAAGACATGTCACTTGGTGGCCATCTTTGAAGCGCTTTTTGGGCATCCAACTGTTTGTATTGGGAAACATGAAATCCTCCCAAACTGTTCACTAAGATTAAGATTAAATTTCACATTTAAAATCACCAATGAAATCTAACAACAACTGTACAATAAATGTTGATGGGTTTTTTTTTAAATAGCATTATAAAAAGCTTATTTCTCAGGCGAGATCAGCCAGTGTGTATGTGCAGTCCTAGGCGTACATCTCAGAATGCTGACCGTTTCTATAGCAACCAGAACTTCTAAAGTCAGATGCGGTGATGCACTGACTACACAGATCTGCGATTGGCTATTTTACTAAGAAGGTGGGGTTTCTTGTGATTGATCAGCGTCAGGTCATTTTAAGCGTTGCATTTTTCCCCATTTAAAACTATGAGTGACACGTCACCTATACTATCAATCAATCAATCAATCAATCATTTTTATTTATATAGCGCTTTTAACAACACAGGTTGCATCAAAGCACTGTACAGTATAATGACAGGGATGTATAATGACGAGAGTGACCAATTTCTTATTAAATGCAGAGACGGTCTCTAATCAATTCAACGATAATCACTAGAAGTTAAGTGTCCCCAACAAAGCAAGCCAGAGGCGACAGCGGCAAGGAAACAAAACCCCATGCATACAGAATGGAGAAAAAAAAACCTTGGGAGAAACCAGACTCAGTTAGGGTCAGTTCTCCTCTGACCGGACGCCCAGCACTTAACTTCCAGTTCAATTTTAAACGCAACTGTGTCAGATAGTGTAAATGACTTAGTGTGTGTGTGTATGTGTGTGTGCATCAGGATCTGGTGATCTGTCAACAGGCGCATCTAGGTTTTCTGGTCTCTGATGAACATAATCTCTGGGTGCTGATCCACCATCTAGTCTGGATACAAACTGTGAAAACAGATTGAGAAAGAGACAGGACTAATATTAGCGTAGATGCCATTCTTTTTACGATGTCACAAGTACATCGTATTTTAGGAGTAGTGTTCCCGGTTCCAGCAAATCTAAGTAATGCAGCCTAAAAATCCTTTAACGGATTTGAATAATAAAAAGTGTGTTGGTGTGTTATGTGTAGGCTAAGTTAAAAAGATGTGTCTTTAATCTAGATTTAAACTGGCAGAGTGTGTCTGCTTCCCGAACAGAGTTAGGGAGATTGTTCCAGAGTTTAGGTGCTAGATAGGAAAATGATCTGCCGCCCGCAGTTGATTGTGATATTCTAGGTATTATCAAATGGCCAGAGTTTTGAGAACGTAGCGGACGTGCAGGACTATAATGTGATAAGAGCTCGCTCAAGTATTGAGGAGCTAAACCATTCAGGGCTTTATAGGTAATTAATAAGATTTTAAAATCTATCCGATGTTTGATAAGGAGCCAGTGCAGTGTTGACAGAACCGGGCTAATATGATCATACTTCCTAGTTCTAGTAAGAACTCTGGCTGCTGCGTTTTGGACTAGCTGAAGTTTGTTTATTAAGCGTGCAGAACAACCACCCAATAAAGCATTGCAATAATCTAACCTCGAGGTCATAAACGCATGAATTAGTATTTCTGCATTAGAGGTTGAAAGCATAGGTCGTAATTTAGATATATTTTTAAGATGGAAAAACGCAGTTTTACAGATGCTAGAAACATGATTTTCGAAGGAAAGATTGCTGTCAAACAGCACACCTAGGTTCCTAACTGATGATGAAGAATTAACAGAGCAGCCATCAAGTGATAGGCTGTGTTCTAGATTATTATATGTGGGGTTTTTAGGTCCAATTATTAGCATCTCTGTTTTTTCAGAATTTAGCATTAGGAAGTTACTCATCATCCAGCTTTTTATATCGACTATGCATTCTGTTAGATTCTCAATTTGGTGTGTATCACCAGGCTGCGCTGAAATATAGAGCTGAGTATCATCAGCATAGCAGTGAAAGCTAACACCATGACTCCTGATAATATATCTCCCAGAGGTAACATGTACAGGTTGAAAAGTAACGGTCCTAGCACTGAGCCTTGAGGAACTCCATATTTCACTTGTGATTGATATGATACCTCCTCATTTAATGCTACAAACTGATAGCGGTCAGATAGATATGATTTAAACCATGCTAAGGCGCTTCCTCTAATGCCAACATAGTTTTCTAGTCTATCCTAGAGAATGTTGTGATCAATAGTATTGAATGCTGGCTAAGATCTAATAGCACTAATAACGAGATAAAACCACGATCCGATGATAGAAGCAGGTCATTAGTAACTCTAATGAGAGCAGTCTCAGTACTATGGTACGGTCTAAAACCTGATTGGAAATCCTCACAGACACCATTTTTTTCTAAAAAGGAATACAGTTGTGAGGATACTACCTTTTCTAGTATCTTTGACAGAAAAGGGAGATTAGAGATTGGTATGTAATTTACTAAGTCTTTGGGATCAAGATGTGGTTTCTTAATAAGAGGCTTATTGTAGATACTAGTCGAAATAAACTCTATGAATAAACCAAGAAACACATTTGTATGTCCACTTGCCCTTTAATGCAAGGTGAAATACTATGGTAAAGTGAGTTAGGCAACACCACTGTTTCAGTGGAGAATTTACACAGTACTTTCTAACTTTTCAAGTAATGTCTTTTGTATTTGAGGGGTATTTTTGAGCCTTGTGAATGCCATATTGACAGTAACATTAACTGGTAAGTTAATCTCATTTAGCCCAAGTTCACTAACTTAGAAATGTGTGTACCAATGTTACTTTTTTAAAAATACACAGACAGAAGTACACTAACATAAAACTGCTAGGTTTTGGCTTTGCTTACGTGTGCAGACCGATCGGTGTATGACATCGATTACTTATGTTTTCAAAACGCTCTCGAGGTGCTTTGAATCAAAGCAATATATAAATCCTGGCCAGGGCACATCTGGAAAAAAATGGCACATAGGTCACCCTAACTTCTATCAACTTTATAATGTTACTAAATGACATAAAGTAGCCTTTATCTGCCGTTCTTCACTAGCTCACAGAATAGCTTGACTTTTAAAGAAAGGAATAGGCTAACAATATAGCAATACGTTTTGCTGATAAATATTTTAAAATGTTTATTTTAGTAAAATGTAAATTCTTTTACTACACAGTCATTTTTTTCGGATCATAAACTAACACAAAAACCATGTTGTGACACTGTCTGTTACAGGAGATTTCTCCAAGCAAAAACAGCATCCTGACTGAAGGGCAGAATCATCATACTCTACAGCCAGCTGTCCATTTTACAGAAATGCAGAATTGGGTAAACCAAAACCTTTTGTTTTACAATGAATAAATGAATATGGCAAATACATAAGTGTAAACACAAAGCAAGTTATATTGTATTTAAAGTGCACATTTTATTAAGTTATTAATTCTAAGTCACAGATTAGCTGGAATTCGGGACAGAGGGTGCTGCCTGAACCACATCTGCTTTTTCTCACTGGAGACTTCGTCAACGTCAAAGTCTTATTTAGAGTACCTGTCAAAAGTTACTGAACACTTTTATATTTATATATATATATATATATATATATATATATTGTAGAAGTGAGAGTTGTTGAATATGGTTGAAATATGGACATATATCTTACAAAAATGTATTCACTACAGGGGCCCTTAATTCACTCCCTGGAGCCATGTGAGAGACGTTTTATTACATTCTCATGCACTTTATTTCACATGTTTTGGATTGTTAAAGGGTACCACCTGCCCACTTCAGTGATAGAGCTTAATAGTGCAAGGAACAATTTTTAATATAACTCTGAAGAAAATAACACACCTAGGATACTTCGGAGGTGAGTAAAACCTTTAAAACTGAATGTCCCAGTAAATTACTATATAAACCTTCTGTTGTTTTTATTGAAAAACTATGATTTATCGCCTTTTTTTAAACAGTTTTAAATAATATTACTCTAATTAAATTTACAACAAGTGAAAGTTGTGAAGTTAGTTTATATAGTTAATAATAAATATAGGTAGAGTCTATGTAGTCTTGTTTACAGCTTTATCTATTGATTCTAAACCTTGTATATCGGGGGTTCCAACAGTGTTGCAAACTTCAGCTTCAACTCTAATCAACCACAACTGCCCTTAATTTCCAAGCAATCTTGAAGACCTTAGTTAGTTGCTTCAGGCATGTTTGATTAGATCTGATTGGAGCTGAACTTTGCAGGATTGGGCTCCACTGTTGTATATTATCTGCATATATTTATTTACTTTTAAAATAGAAAGTTTGTGAACCTGTTCCATAAAACAGGTTAACTAAATAAGCCAGGCTTATCTCAGTTAGTCTAACTGAAATTAACCTGGCTTATTTGGTAAACTTGTTTTATGAAACAGGCCCCTGGTCAAATTGTCACCTTTTGTTTAATCACATGTGCCTTGTGAGTCTCTTGTCTCTTTCTAGCGCAGGGTTGGTGCTTGTCAGTCCTGGAGAGCTACAACCCTGCAGAGTTTTGCATTAACCCTAATCAAGTTAACAAGGTATGACCAATTACTTGTAAGCTACAGACAGGAGCTTTAATTAGGTTTGTAGCTGAACTCTCCAGGACCGGAGTTCACCACCCCTGGTTAATTTTCATCACTTCTCCTCCTTTGCTGCTTTGTTTTTACTCTTTATTTTTCCTGTGTGTTCTGTCCTGTGCTGATCCACCAATATAAAACAGAATTGATGTTATTACATATTTTCAAAAAACTAGTGCTTGTAATCAAAAATTAAATGAATACATTTAATTAAGACATTTAATTCCGGTCCTCAAATTTGATTGGTTAAGTAAAATAGTTGTTTCACTGTTTGTATCTATCAGTTTCTCATCTGTTTTTTCAGATTATGTGTATGGTGCTAAGTTCTTTTCTTTCCCTTCTTTAGCTTCCTGCTGGAATTCTCCTGTGCCTGTCCCTCAGTTCATTTATCTCTGATCTTTTCTGATATGTATATCAATGTCTGCTCGTTATGGGTGCAACAGCAATAAAACTCCCATAAAAGTCCTTTTTACAATCTGACATAGCTGGAAATAAAGTGCTGGTTTTCCAGCCAAAGGAGAACTGGCCCCCAATTGAGCTTGTTTTTTTTCATTATGTCATTTCGATCGATTATCATCGATTTGTTTACACAGACTGTCTCAACATTTAATTAAAAACTTAAGCGTATAATATTGGCATTATACATTACTATAACTTCTTAAATTATATATGAATTGCTTATTTTGTTTTCCCTTTTTTTGACAGAAACACTTTATCAGCCTTAAGCATTACTGAAGAAGGTGCCTTCATTTATTTACTTTATTAAAGTGAAATTCAAGTACAATCTGAAACAGTACACCATTACATTATTCTCCTCTTATTTCCTGTTTGAGCTCTGTTACATATGCGTGGTCCTTTCCATGAACGATTTCCATGATGGCCAATGACTGTAACACAAACAGAATTATCAGTCACTTTTGGCATTTACAGGGTAGAAGAATGAAACCAATGAATGGAACAAATGAAATAGCATAGTACAGTCCAAGTCTTACTTACATAACATGATAAATATATTGTAGGTAAGTTTATTGTAAATAAAGTTTATAGTTTTGTGCAAATCTATAATGGAAATGCGGCTATAACTGCAGTGTAAACTTATCTGAAACAAAAATAATATAAATCATATTCTAAAATACAGCTTATATATAATTTATTGTTTTTGGAATGAACTCCTCGCTGTAATAGTGTTATAGTTTCTGTCGTGAATTTTCACCTTCTGAAGGGCACTTATGCCAGTAGACTTCCTGTCCAGAGCCATGTAGAGTCTGCCCATCTTCAGATACATAGATGCAATATTTAAAGAGAACGCTGGGTAAAGGACACTGCAGATAAAACGCAGACATTAATAAGTGGGGATAGGCATTAATATTTCGCAATTAATGTATTATGATATATTCATAAATGTGTGTGTTCTTCCTACGTGTATGGCTTAATGATTTTTTCGCCATATCTAACTGCTCCGTCATAATTCTCCGTGAAAAGACAGATGCCCATGGCCTGGTACATCATATGAAGGATGTAGATGTTAGCGTCATCAAACACAGTGCTCATCTTGTCAATGCTGAGCTCGCACATCTCTAGAAGCTCAGCGGGATGTAAACGAGTCAAGATTCAACAAACTTAAGATGCAGATTATTAAAGGAACTTGGGCAAATGAAAGCAACACTTCTTCAAAAAGCCAGATAATTGGCATGATTAGCCAGGGTTGGCATGATGTTTGACTAAAAAAATGTAATTATACACTGAATAATAATATTTTGAATATCTGACTGACAGATTTATGAATGATGCAATTAATCTCACACTACAACAAGAAAGGATATTTTTCTCAGTTTTGCATCTGCGGAAATCTTCCATGGCATTCCGAGCATAACGCACCATATCCCGGATCTCTTTTTGACTGATCTCATCACTCAGTTTCCGTACCTTCATCTTCACCATATCCTACAAATCCACAAGGGCAAAATTATATGATCTAATATTATATTGTCATAATACACTATAAAACAAAACCACGTGTCATTTACTACAATCTCTCTCGTACATGTGATACAAAAAAATACACATTTTTACCTTAAAAGATTAGTTCACTTTCAAATTAAAATTTCCTGGTGGGTACCCCGTGTTTATGTATTTTTTTTCTTCAGTTTACAAGAAATTCAAGATTTCTAAAGGACTGAGTGCACTTCAATGGATTCCAAACGACTGAAGCACCCACCTGCTCCCGCTATATTTTCCCTCTTTGTTTACCTTTCTTCCAGACTTGACTGTGTAACGTTCATGGACTTTTGTTTGTGTTTTCTTTTCTCCCATGTGCTCTATGTGACCTAATTCCTGTCCACCGGTTTCTTTGAAGTGTGAAGGATCCCATTATCCTCATCCTCCTGCTGGAGCAGGTGGATTGCTCTTTTAAGGATCACACGGATGACTTTGTTTTCCTCATGAACTTGACACACTACCTATGGAAATGTGCTGAACACCTCCACCCGAGTGCAGCTGTCCAGGGGCGGTCCTCGAGAGAGAGCCTAGCTGCCTTCACCACCCGGGATCTAGAGCCCACTGCTGGCGGAGAGCCAGAGCCCAGTGTGACTGACGAGCCATCGCAGAGGAGAGCGACAGAGCTGAGGGTTGCCTTGGAGCCAGAGCCCCTGACGTCAGACCAGGTGCGAGAGCCAACAATAGAGCTTACCACGGTGGAGAATGCTAAGGACAGTGAGAGCGGTGAGTGGAGCTGATTATACATCTGGGGCTGCTGGATTTAGAAGAGGATCAAATAGACTGGGAAACAGAACTGGAGTTTGATCCTGCCCCATTTCTTGCTCCTTCATCTCGGCTGGTCCCATCTAGCCCTCCTTCATCTCTGAGCCCACTCCTCAATGTTACATTTTAAATTTCTGGATTAAACATCTTGGATGACACAGTGGTGAGAAAATTGTCAGGAAATTTTCATTCGTGAACTAATCCTTTAAGCTAAATGAAGACTCTTCAGATTGTGTAGAATGCTGTGTGATTGAGCCAAAGACTAATTTTCCTAAATGCAACAAAGTATATTCAATCAATTCCACATACCATAGATTTGGTGGTGCACTCTTTGCAGTCACAGCTGAAATAGTAAACATCTCTGAGTCTCTCGATCCTGTCCTCTGTAGGGTACAGCAGGTCTATGTAGCTGGTGTATATCTACAGACAGAGCAAGTGCAGAGGAAGCTGTCAGTAACTAAATGGAAACAATAAGGGTAACTACAGAGCAATGAAAAAAAAGATTGTGTAACACATTGTATGAATCACCTATTTTTAATACATTATAAGGGTATTCTTATGGCATTATAATGAATGCATAATGCATTTTAAATAACTATAATATATTACATCATCTCCTGAATATTCATAAGAAAAGTTTTATTGTATTATAATATTTATTTATTTGTGGTTATAGCTTACTAATTTATAACAATTTATAACACATTATTCTCGAGTTACAAATGGATTATAATGGATTTCTCTTATATATATATATATATATATATATATATATATATATATATATATATATATATATATATATATATATATATATATCAATTTGATTGTTTTTATGGTACCCTTTTGACAGCTGTTGATAAGTGACGCTGCAACATGTTATGTGGCTAACCATTGAATAAGGTCATTATATTTGTTTTCTTTACGTGCTAAAGTATTCTCAAAGCTTCATAATATCACAATTGAACCACTGATGGCAGATGGAGCATCCAGATGATGTTTTTTTTTTTATACTTTTTGTATTTTACATCTTTATTATATACATTACATGGTTTATTTTGATTGGTGAACAGCCTTTGTAGTGTTAAGGGAAAGCAGCTCCACAGCACGTGTTAGCTTGATGCTAGTTTGACCCACAGAGAGGTGTTACTGGATCAGTGCTTTCCTTCCACCAAAAGGGATAAGAAAGGCACCTATCTCCATCCAATTTGAAAGTGCATGTGACTGCAATAGCAACAAATCAGTGGATTGCATCGTAAACCTGATCTTATTATTAGGTTCCAGAGGGGCTCGTGAAGATTAAACACCCGAGACCTCTCAATGGTCTTACAGGCCAAGCAGAGAAATCCGTTTGAGCCTTTATAGTCAGTTGAACTTAGTGCCCTTTCCATGAAGACAGCCCTCCTGACCACACTCGCCTCTGTCAAGACATTGGGGGATCTACAAGCCCTCTTCATTAATGAAACATGACTAGACAGAGATGGCCCCGAGACTCCAGGCCAACTATATGTAAAGTAAGGTTTCCTATAGAGGAGATGGAGAAGTGAGGCTAAGGAAGGTTACATGGAACAAAGTGCAGTAGATGACATTTGTGCCACCATAGATTTATTAAGTCAAGTCACCTTTACTTATATAGCGCTTTTAACAATACAGATTGTGTCAAAGCACTTTACAGTATCAAATATAATATAGAATGTAAAATGACACACATAGGAACCAATACTTTATTGGTGACAGAATTTTAGAGAATAAAAAAAAAACCTTGGGAGAAAACAGGCTCAGCAAGGGGGTATAGTTCTTCTATGGCCAAAGCATTTTAGCTAGTTGTGACATTTTATAAGGTCCCTTAGTGTCAGATGTTTGACAGTGTGTCAAAAGTGGCTGTTTTTCAAAAGTTACTATTGTAAAAGTTGCTCTCTGATGGATGTATCAGACACTGTGTCCTTCATGCCAATGTCAGGGGAGTGGCCACACATGCAAATTTCACTCACCAACTTCACTGGCCTTTTTGAACATGACAGGTATTTAGACTCATTTAGTGCATTGCATTGTTAATACTGTATTTTTGGTGCTATAGTTTGTTTTAATACCAAAAAAATTGGTAACTCTTTCTATGAAGCCTGAATTTATAATACATTATAAGGGTATTCTTAAGGCTTTATAAAGAATGCATAATGCATTATAAAAAAAACCCCAATGCATTATAACGTCATGAATAGTCATAAAAACATAAGGATACATTATAATATTTACATATTTGTGATTATAACTTTTGAAAGTGTGATCATTTATAGCACGCTGTTTTGTAAATGATCTAATGACTGGTCCGCTGCGGTACAGCCAAGTCAAAGCGCTGTTTCTCTGCCGCTCACTGAGGAGAACACACGCTGAGATATGTACGTCAATATGTACCTGTTATGGAAAAAAAAGCTGCCAAAAGGCTTTGAAAGTTGCTAAGTGCTAAGAGTCTCGCTGGGTCTCGGGAGCTGGGAATCACTTGTTACTTATATGTGGTATTTGTCTGCTTTAAGTAAAGTCAAATAAGTAAAACTGCAAGATACGCAACTTAAAATGCATTATAACTATGAAAAATATAATCCATTGTAACTTAAGTGGATGAATTATGTTCATTCGGTGTTATAAATTATCACTCTCTTAAACGCTTTAACCACAAATAAATATTATAACACATTAACCGTTCTTATGAATATCCATGAGATGATACAACATATTATAAAGCTATTTATAATGCATTATACATTCATTATAACACCTTAAGAATACCCTTATAATGCATTATAAACACAGGCTTCATAGAAAGCACTTTCACTGATTATATTAACACCTGAAAGAAGACAGTGGCATACTGACCTCTTGACCTGGACTGATTTCCTGCACAGCCCGTACTTCAGCGTTGATTCCTCTGTATGTGACTATGACGTTCGGACAGCAGCTGTGGTTCAAGAGGGCGATGCTGAGAGGGCAACAGAAACACAACCGAGAATGTGAGAGGTGAAAAGGTGTTGAGAGAACCTAAGACAGTTTAGAGAGCTAGTACAGGATAAAAAAACGTCCACAGTCAGACCTTCTGGGATATGTTTCTCTAAGTATGCAAATGCTGGGTTTATTTGTTGATAATAATCCGTAATCAGTAATCCAACGTGGACGTGAAAGAGAAACTGATGATAACGAACAAAACTTGCAATTTTAATACTGCATTAGCAAATGCTGAAATTAACATTAAGCAGGATTTAAAAACGCTGTAGAAGTTTTGTTCATTCTTAGGTTATGTTAACTAACGTAGTTAAACAATGTTATCTAATGAACCTTATTGTAAAGTGTCACCAAAAAAATCAAGGCACATGTGTGAGCCGAGCGTGCAGGTAATAAAAACAAAGGTGATAAAGGTAATAAAAATGTACAAGTAAAAACACTGGCGCACATAAAAACCAAAGGACATGCGCTTATAACATGCTACATTATATCATTTTTAATATTCCTCTGAAAATGGATTCCCAATAACTTGTGTCTTATGGACATAGACGCTTCTATTCCATTCATATTGTGTTTGTGTAAACATTTTATACATTAACTTCTGAGAGTGAGTTTTTTCCCCCCTGTTTGTCATTGCTTGGCCAGTGTATTGCTTTCTTTCGTTTTTTTGTTTTGTGGTGTTAAGAACTACAAAATCTGTCTCCTAACAATGCGCTGATATAAACACGAATAAACTTTCCAAGTTACTTGATGTTTTGTTTTTCGTTTGTTAATGAAAATGACAAAAATATGAAAAAGAATTTCTAATATAACACAGCAGTGTATTTCAATGCACTAAAAATGTTTCCTTATGAGAAAAATGTGAAAATTATAGTTACTTCCAACTGCAATTATACTGTAATAATTAATTCTGTAGATGTTTCAGGGTTCGTGCAATATTGCGTTTAAATTCAATGCTGCACAGATAGACGACTGTTTTCTTGGTTGAGTATCTGTGTTTTAAATAATCAATCCATCAATAATATCACTGATATTAACGCCAATAATTAAGAATGTATTTAATGACTGACATGGAGTGCTTTTTAAATATTAATTAACAATATGCTGAATAATGATCACCATTGTGGCTGTTTTAAGCATTTAGTATTTACCTCATCACATATCATTACTGACTAAAATGTTATGACATTAGTATCGGTTGCTGATAAAATATCCAGCCAAACCTATTTTTGGACACAAACTATGTAAATAGATGTAAATAGTGGGACATTGTTTTATGAGCGTTCAGGGTTGTCTGGAAATAGGCTTACGTCTAATGTTCTAAATGAAAACCCACACGCAAAGACAGCATGAAGTCTTTTTAGACGAGATGGAGATTGAGTTTATGATTGCGTTTGCTATTGCTTACTCTGGAAAGATAGCTAAACCCAATTTGGAGAGTTCCTCATCTTCCAAAGCGAAGCCGTTACAGTGAATCTGTGTGAGATGGACACAACACATACATGATGTTGATCATTGCTCCAAACAATCTTTTACTTTAATTGGACCATTAGGTGACCGACCTTTTGCAGTGACCCCCTTCGATTACTGTTGCTTGCTTAGACACATTTGACAGAACGCTCCAAGAAAATAATTTAATCTGATTTTATGCCCATGAAGTGCCAGCAACAGAACAGATTATTGGCATTTTACAGGGAATAGGTGGAATGATGAGTAATATTCCAGAAAGCATTTTTATGATTTTCCAGTTTTGGGCCCCACATCACATCACAGGAGTGAGAATGTTTAGACTTGGATAAACATTAGATATATTAAATCTACTCTAGTGCTCTAAACATAAAGAAGGACCATTTAGGCATACGCATTGTTATTTTATCAAATTGTGTTGTACTATTTAAAAGTAATGTTATTAAAATATTACAAAAAATCTAAATGGTTGTTGGATCCAGTAGTATGAAAGCTAACTCATTAGGGCTAAGATTTTACAAAAATCCAATAGGGAAGTACTTGCCCCAAACTTCTTTTTAAGAAACTGTAATTAATAAATATCTACAGTATACGCAATATCATTACATATTTATACGTTAAATTACATCCCATGTCTCTGCTTAATCAGAGGTTTTCAATCATTTAAAAATTGATTTTGACCCATATTTATTGTGAAAGGTGAGAATAAAATGTGAATTATTAATTATTTTAAATTAGTAGTAATATTTATGTAATGGCCAACGATAGATTATTTTTCTCAAAACAAATTATTATAATTTTTTTTTTCTCAAAACAAATACTTCAATGACAAAAACGACTATTTGCTTTACACTCGCAGCTCCGGATAATATAATATTTGCTTAAGAAGTGAAAAGACTGATCTTTTTTAAACCTTAAAACTTATTTATATTATGATCCATAGCTTTCTGTAAATGCCCTGCTTTCTGTTGCATGTTGGTTTATGCCCAGCTTTAAAACTGTTGTACTAAAGCAGGACTGATCAGTAATGCAGTAAGGAAGGGCATAGCAAAGGGTCAGCTGTCAAAACCTCATGTTTACAGTGTGTGTACCTGTGAGAACAGTGTGAGCAGGGCCTGATGTTCAGGAAAGTCCAGGTGTTTGGAGTAGAAGTGATGGAGACCAGCTATATGTGCTTCATTCATCTCTCTTTTCTCGTTATCCAGATCCTCAACGTCTGTAAGAAAACGAAGTACGTGCTTGAGCTGACATAATAAAATACATCTGCTCCTCTGATGTGTTTCCGAGCGTTAAGGATATTCAAAGAAGAGAAAAATAAATGTACTGGGACTTAAAAAAGCACAATACAGCGAAGGACACCTGACAAAAATAAAATTCAACCGATTTTTGGATTATTGTGAAAAACGAATGAAAAAATATGAATCCTTGGAAAATGTAAAAATTATACAAAATAAATAAATACTGTACAGCACAGAGGAAAAAGGCTCAAATTTAAGACAAACTCATATAACCAACCACCAATTATTCTACACGTGTCAATCAAGGGCTGACAACAAAAAAATAAAAAATTGGTCATGTTTGTACTTTGAACGTGTAGCTTTCATGAAATAATAGCCTTTAGAAGTTGAATAATAACATTAGGCCACCAACACCCCATTATTCCCGTTTAAGACCTCAACTAAAGAGTGGTAGTTAACACTTGTGTTGTACCTTTTTACCAGTTTACATTTGATCAAAATCAAAAATAATAAAAGTGCTGTACACAAAAGGGTACTTCTAGATAACAAGACGCAATATATGAGAACCTATTTGACAAAATAAATAAAAAATTTAAAACACAGCATGCTCTCACTGTCGGATGCGTTAAATGATTTATGGTACTTACGGGCTTCCATATCCCTCAATAAGAGCAGTTTTTCTGACGGGCTTCTCTCTTTCTGGTGTCTCTGCATCAATAAATACACGTCGAACACTCATTCATCCTGTATCTACGGTACAAAGGGAATAAAGAAAAGGTGCTTGTAGCTGACCAGCCTGGCGATGATTCTGGCCACCAGTCGCACCGTCTCTGAGGGACACCAGTTCTCTCCATACACACACATGGCATGACACTCCAGCTTGTGCATGGGCCAGTTGTTTTTCTGTCAAATACATATAAAAAGTCACTCATTAATGCATATGCCCAATACACAGAATGAATGCCTAAGGAATAGAGTTGCCCACCCCTGTCTATAATATAAAGCACTATATTTCAAGAAATCTAAAGATATCTAAAATTCAATGACCATTTTTTCCTAAAATAATGGGTATCTTTTAATGATTGTTATATTCAGCAGTCTTTCATCTTATATATGTGCTGCATTATTGCCTAAATCAAAATTATTCAAATTAATCGCAAATTTGGCTGGAAAAAACCCCCCAAAAGATTATTTAAAGCTATTTTTGTGTTTGATGAAAAATTATTATCTAGACATTACAAATAGGTGCTTTAGAAATAAATATTTTATTTTAATCAAAATAAAATTGATTACACATAAGCATTTAAACTGAATCATTTTAGGCTAATATGGCCTAACATAAACTATGGAGCATAAAAGAAGATTATTTGAGAATTTCTTAGTTTTTTTTTTTCATTCATGTAATGGAAGTCATTCCTAAAAATTCTAAAACAGATCTTTAACAGTCTTCAAAATACATTTTAAATAATGTAAATAATGACATAACATAAATTTGGGTTGAACTATAACTTTCCCCCTTTTTTTGGATTAAATAATAATTCATTAATTTAACATGTTCAATATTTTTATTGGGCCAGTCCTTTAAACTGCATTCTAATATTTAAATGAAAGCCCTAATATATACAATAGTATAATAGTATATAAGAGTGGGAGAAAATTTCTCAGTTCACCGAAATTGTCTGGAATTGGCAAAACAAAACAACACCATAAAGGAGTGTGCGGATATTTAAAGTTTTAACAAGTTTTAATAAACAGGATCGCAAAGAAACGATTAGAAGTATGCCGTTTCCCAAAAGTCTGAAGCTGGAGTATACTTGGATTGCTAAAGTACATCATAACTACAAATATGCCACCTGCAGGGCAGCCAGAAAACAACATACGTTACAATTCTTACACCTCACGCTTAATGTACACTGTATGTGCAATATGAAATTAATATCATATAACAATATTCAGTTTTATTTAAGTTTATTTAAGTTATGGATTTTAGAAAATGACCTTTAATGCAGTGAGTAACACAGCTTTAAGTAAATGCAAAATGCTTTAAATCTGAAAGTGCACCGTGTATAAAGTTATCGTCTCTCAAAAGAAAGAGTCGACTCCGAATCATTCAAATGAATTGTTTTTATAACATCTCCCAAGCCGGTTCATGTTGATGTCAACATGAAACATTAGCATATTGCTCGCCCAGTTGTTGGTATTTTTGCATTGGTCTGAATGAAAATGCAAATTCTAGGGAGCTTTCACATTGTCTGTGTTGTTGGCTCCACCGATTCATCTTTCTCTTAAAAATATCCCATATATTCCACATGGATATATTCCAAATTGTATTGTATTTTGCCAAAAAAATCAGGTCTATATCACTCAGCCCTAAAGAACAATATAGATAAACTAATTAAGTTAATCTGTGTGAACAACCAGATAGATTGGTGCAATGTTTTGTTGAAGACAACTGTACACCTACAATTTAGAGCTAGTTGAGAAAAAATGGAGAATAAAACATATCAATGACGCGGTGCCATGCACGAGTCATTGAGGTTTCTGAAATTCACTTACAAAAGCAATTCAGTGCTGACATGGTGGACTTTTTTAAAAAAAAAACTTGTACATCGCAACTGAATATATACATGAAAAACATAGAAAGAACTGACAGACTTTCCCTCGCACCAAAAACTTTTAGCAACATCTATAATTGATTTTGGATTTAGCACCATCCCTCTGTTAATCCAACAAAAATGTGGAAGTTCTCTACGTAGTTTTAAAAAAGTTGTGTGAAACTGTGCTGTTATTATCACAACAATACATGCATTTCCCAATTTTTCCATGTTTTTTGGCTTATTGTTTCACAGACAATTATTACAACATAATTTAAAAACAAAAACATACTTGAGCGCAGTCTTTATTATATGATAAATAATTTGAGAAGATTAGACTAGCTTTCTGATTGTGATTTCTGTCTATGAAAGCCCGTTTCCCCTGAGGAAAAAAAGGATAGTGAGGCGTACACTCAGAACTGTGAGAAATATCTCACACTTTTTAAGAAAATAAGCCTGAATCGTGAGATTCATGACTCGTGCTTTTATTTTTTTATCACGTCAAGTGGCAAAAACAAGCTGTCAGATACCCCGAGCATGTCTTTCTTCCAGTGCTCTTAAAAGTCCTGCTGTTTGCAGTTTGTTTCTTTGTTCCCTATATCACTGTTAGTATGTATTGTATGAGATTGTGTGTTTGTGCGTTTTACCTGACAGTTCACATTGCAGTAGAATGCTTTTTTGCACTTTCCGCATTTTGCAAGACCCTTTTTCCTGTACATGAAGGAGAAAACGACCAACACGCACATTAATGCTCTTTAAAAGTCTTAATGTGTGCCAGTGAAAGAACAAGCAACATTTTAATGCGAAGGTATGGTTCACGTGTTAATTACTGCAAAATAAATATCTTGTTCATTATGGTGCATTAATTCACTATATTTTCAAAGGAATTTGCTATTCATTCACATCTGAGACCAGAAGAGCTATAGATTCTAAAGCAGCTGTGCTGTTTCACACAGAGCCAGAGCAAATGTCCAGAGTTTGGGCAGCTGCTTCTGAACAGTCTGCTGTATTTTTAGATGTGCCCTTTTGGAGCTTATCTGCTGGTCATGGCAGAAAAGAGATTTAATTCTAAAAGCAGAGAAGAGTTTATATTGTCTAACACCTTCTTTTCTGTTTTTACGCTGTATATAAAAACGCCTTATTGACATCTTTCACGTTAAAATCAGAAAGACTAGCAAATAAGTTTAGTTCAATTCAAACAACACTCTCTCAAAGATCTAAATAAAGCTCGCGACTCTACACGAGGTTACCAGTAGGCTCAAAAAAACAAAATAACATTTTTTAATTAAGCTGTAGAAATCATTAATGCTAATAAATGAGAACGTACACATAAAATAGCAATAATTTGTTATGTTCATAACTGCAGGATGAAAGGCAGACCTTGTAAAGCACTGTTCACAGATGAATCCTCTCTCGTTGACAGACAGCACGTATGAATAAGCGGGACACGAGAACAGCAGTTCACCGACTCCGTACGCTCTGCTCACCCGCAGTCCCCTGCCCTTCCCTGGGCTGTCAAACCGCTCAATGCCCGCGAGGCCCTCGGACTCCATCGTGACACACTAACCCAGCTCTTAACTGTAGTCCGAGACTTTTGATTAAAAATGGGCGGGGCGTGTGTGAATATTAATGAGCTTCCACAACGTGCACGTGGAATTGTCCCTAGTAAATAGAATGAATCTAGTAAATAGAATTATTTATCGCAAAGTAATCAAGTAGCGTCGAGTTATTAAAATGTCAATGTTAAAAACACTTAGTAACGCTTACTTAACACTTAGTTGTTAAAGTACACACGCAAGCAAAGAATATCCGGCAAATCAAGCAGACAACAGTTTTCGTGAATCAAGTAACTTTTTGAGTCTGCCTTTGTTTAGGACGTCTCTTTTGTTTTGTACGATTCCGCATATAAATATAGCATGCCACACATAACTCTGCATGAAGCTACAACTAGATGGCAGTGATATTCAGAGATCATGCGGGTCTGCCTTCACAGATACGCCCGTGGTTCATGCATTACTTTCTAACGGTAGGTTTTATATGTAATGTAACTAAATAGGCCATTCAATACCTCCACGCTTTGTTTCTGGCCTCGCTAGATAACTCGGTAATGTGGTTTTAATGAAATTGTATGAATGGTTTTAGGTTTTAAAATTAGCCCTGCAATTCTTTTCATTCGTTCCTCCGGCTTTTCAACTCAGTGGCAATATTAAAATGCCATTTAAGAATCTATATAAGGTTTAAACAGCAAAAATTGCTTAGGCAAACTTTGTCTTTCAATTTCATTTTATAAAAATTTGGACAGGACCCTTTTCTGCTCAAAACCAAACATCAATGACTTGTACATATGGGTGCAGTCATTTTAGACGCTTTCAAAGACAGATACATTTTTAAATACATAAACTATGCCTTTTTTCTGTTGTACCAAAGGGGGTGTCCCAATACTTCTGTCCATATGGTGAATGTGCAAGTCATTGGTGTTTTTGGCTCAAGGACTGCATTTAAAGTCACAGCAGAGGTGTTCAACTGGGATTAGGGGTTGGCTTCAAGCAGACCAGTCAAGTTCTTCTACACAGACTCGATCCATCATTTCTTTTTTAACCTTGCCTTATACACAGAGGTATTGTCATGTTAGAATAAAGGGCCCTGTCCAAATTGTCTCTATAAAATTGCCTAGAATATCATTATATGCTTTAACATTAAGATTTGCACTGCTAAAATGATTGAGCAAGTGGGTTCTCCAAACGCTGCCACCCTTTGATGACAGCCTGTTAAAGCTGGACTCTTTATTTAGTACATAAGGGTACTTTTAGAATATACATAGGATTATTGGTAGAGAAACGGTTACACTGTTGGTTTATGTAAACAAGTTTGATTTTATTTTACTTTTGTAAAAGGCATAAGCAATGTTGACCTTACAGCACATTTATATCGCTTTTTAAATAGTATGTACATTAAACTCTTAGCAATGCAATGTTCTCCACTACAAAATACTAGTCCAACATTCCCACAATGCTAAACGTGTTCATCTTGTGAAGCAATGCAACCTGCCGGCGAGACAAAATAGTCGCGCAGAAGGTTTCGTTGCATTTCTGGCGTAACTAACTTGTGTTCCCCTCTTTGCTTGAGTGGCTGACAAGACCCATGCCCTTGATTCCTCCAGGTTCCCTCAACTATGCTGTGGTCTTCATTCTTCAAACATGCGAAGGGTTGAGGTATATATGCCTCAGACCTGCGCTCACAGAGGAAGTTATGGATGCATATAGAGGCCATGGTGATCTTCTCCACTTTGTCCGGCTCCAAGAATATGGTGCTCCTGAAAACCTTTAACCTGTTTGCTAGAATGCTGAATGCATTTTCTGCAACTCTGCGTGCCCTTGAAAGACGATAGTTCAGTATCCCCTGACTGTGGTCCATCTGTTTATTTGGATATGGCTTCATGAGATCCGGCCGTAAAGGATGCCGCTCATCGCCCACAAACATGTATGGCATCATGATGTCACTGTCTGGCAATGGTTCAGGTGGAGGAAAATTCAGCAGACCCTGATCCATCGCTTTACACAAATTGGAGTGAGCGAATCGTCCAGCACCAGAGACCTTATCTTGGGTTTCCAAACTGCCATAGATGAACTTGTAATTTGCATCCACGGCAGCCATTATTGTCACATATGATCTGCCCTTGTTATTATGATCATGGCAGCCACTTTTTACCGGAGACTGTAAGTAAATTTGTTTTTCACCAAGCGCACCCAAGCAATGTGGAAATTGCCATTTCGATTCAAAGTCCTGGGCTACTGCACGCCATTCTGTCTCTGTTGATGGTGTCTAGCAATAAAACAGAAAAACAGAATTTTTTTTTTACACTGATTTGGATATATATATATAGTAAAAGATGGATTCAGACGCTTAACTGAAATACGGAAGAAGGAACATGTTCAGTTCACTTGTTTTTTCTGTGGCTACAACAAATTAACTTGTTGAAACTTAATTTTTGTATTGACATCCATAACATTTTATCTTCAATTAATAACAAAAGTCAGTTAAGATGTGGCAATGTTATATTGTGGACAAATTATATATAGCTCTTGCCTGTGACCGAATTATGAAGTTTGAAATGTTACAAATGAATGCTAAATATCAGGAAAAATTTCAAATCCAAAATCTTTATCTTTTTTTAATTTAATGTTTGTGTATAATATATTTATAGTTACATTGTAAAAACTGTAAAGGTCTGATTATCTTGCCAAACATTTTATGACAATTACAAATAAACTACACACTAACAGTTATTTTGGCCTATAACATTTTTATCAACTAATTATCAATGGATTAATTCAAAATAGTCTGTCGTTTATAATTCCATAATTTCTGATAATTCTGGGCTGCTATGGTTCTTTATACATTAAAAATTGTGCCCTCAACATATAATCATGAGGTCATGACTTCACATTGCATGGTCACAATAAATGATCACATCCCAACAGTTCAAATGACAATGCCACAACAAAAACAATCAAATCCCTCCTCGTTTACTGTACTAAAATTATTTTCTAGTTTATTACTGCAGCAGAAGTTTATGTTGGAACTCGTTTGACTCAAAAGTAAAAAGTAGTGAATGTGCACCGTACTTGAGTAAATGGTGGCGATCAGAGCTTACCTTCAGGAAGTCTTTTTTCATAAGCTGGTACAGAGCGCCACAGGTCTCCATGACTATCTGTGAAATAGTGCTGGCCCCAATACTGTATTGCGCACTGAGGGAACTAAATGTTTTTCCTGCATTAGAAATAAATGAAAATATTCACACTAAATGGATAACAGTTAAAGCTGTGCATATGAGGGTATCGCTCTGATACACCCACCTGTTGCCAAAAACCGCAAGGTCACAGATAGGCGATCTCTTGAGGATATCGCCCGTCTCATTTTTGTGTGCTGCTTGGTAATGAGGGGCCCAACCATCTGCAGCAGAAACTCAAACTCCTCCGCTGTCATCCGCAGCAGCTCCCCGAACCCATTCTCATCGGTCATCTATCAGAGATGCAGACAGGATAGATGGGAAAAGCTGAGAACATAGCACAGATTCGTTTGAAAGGACATTTGCTTTGCATGCGCATTTAGTTACTTGGAGGGTTCAGGTCCAACCCTGACCAAACATAACTGAACCAGCTAATTGGGATCTGAAGGAGCGTTTGATAGTTACAGACAGGTGTGTTTGAGTCTGTGATGGCACACACAAACACACAGTTTCTACCTGAAAATATGTAACGTTACACACGTTGCTGTTATAGACGGCTACTGCAGAATGATTTGTTTCACTTAAGTTACCTCCAACTCTCTCTGAAGAACAGACGACCCAGGCAGCTCGCGACGTCCCGGACATTCTCTCTTCCATATTCGCTTCTTTTTCTGTTTTTGTTTCTGTATCTGTATTGGTTTCTGTTTTCCGCTGCAAATGAGCGCACAGACAACTCGAAAAGCAAGCTGCCTACTCGCCACCGTGTCAGGGTTCATTGTTTTGGTTCGCTCTAATCTCGCGCATGCGCTTCTGCTACTTCTTCTTCTTTTGTGGATTTGCGGGTTGAAACCAACTGCATACCGCCACCTACTGTACATGTATACACACACACACACACACACACACACACACACACACACACACACACACACACACACACACACAATTGGAAACAATTATATAAAAAAGCTCTCTCTCTCTCTCTCTATATATATATATATATATATATATATATATATATATATATATATATATATATATATATATATATATGTAAGTGCCAGTAGGTGCCAGCAGTGATCATTTAATAAGTGAGCCACTGAGTTTTTTCAAGCAATTCGTTCAAACCGCTGATTCATCTTCTAGGAACGTTCCCTGTAGGTTATTTTTAGGTTACTCAAAAAGAACACAGCAGGTACACAACATCATAAGACTAATTCTATATAAATTCAATGTCTAATATCATTGTTAAATTGATGTCCAATACAGATGTCAGTTGACATCGAGGAACTTCGTTTTGAACTTTTTTCTTCCTTGAAGTGACCAGGAGATTGTTGGTATAGCAGAAGTTCCTTTTATTGTAAACTCGCTGTGATCAAGAAGTCTTCAAGAAATCTAACTAAGGCTCAATAGAATGTATACCTTTCAGTGGGAGGGGTACATAGAGGTACAGGGAAAACTAAACAAAGCATGCAAATGCAGTACAGGAATCAGACAGGTAAAATAATTTTTCCCAGCCTTGATCGATCAACATAAAAGGGTCGTCTAAATGCATAGGTGCTAGTCAGACTGAAATAACACAAGACAGAGCTGTACCTTGAGCTTAGCATTCCCACTTAACTAGGGAAATCTGCCAGATGGTAAAGACAAAAGGTTACTGTCACAGTGCCTAGGCTGTCTGCTCTCAATAAACATAACTTTTTCAGCTCATACTCTTATATTGGAAATTTGTAATTACACACAACCGAAACGCAACATCTGTTCGACGTCATATCCAATATCAATCTGACATTACATAGATGTCTGGTGCTTGGTGGGAACCTTTCCAGAATGTTCCCTGCAGGTTATTTTTTGATTTTGTTTTATAACCTAGAGATAATGTTCCCAGAACGTTCTATGCAAGTACTTTTATTAGTTGTCATATAACTACATAAACTAATTAAAAATTAGCTTGTTATAATTATTCTAATGCTAAATCATAAATTCTTTTTGCAGAATTTTACATCTGAAATAAGCTTATAATAAAGTGTAGACATCAAGTCGTCAAATTGAAAACATAATTCCAATTTTATAGCTGAAATTAGGCCATAAGCGTAGTCATGTAATATACACTGGGTTTGTTTGTATGTTTCTATACAGCTCATGCTGCAGATTGGCATGCGTCCCAGCGCACGCTTTTTTCATGTATTCATATAAAGCTGCGGGCTCACAAAATATAAAAATTAATGGTCATGCTTAAAAATGTATAGAGAATGTGATTTTATGTCACGCCTCAAATTTTGAGAGGTTCACTCTCTGCTGCATATGCTGATGATCAGAGTTACTTTTGCAATTCTCAATGCAGCACGAAAGGCAAGCAATGGGGAAATTTTTCACAATCACGACAGAAAATCAAAATCCTGTCCTGAACTCAATAGCAGAGAGGCAGCGGGATCATTTCAAAATGGCAAATAAACAAAGCAGTTTCCCAGAACTCAACATGTCATGACATCAGCTTTACATTCGCCAGCGTTTGTGTCCTACCTTGTGGCTTTACTATCATCCCAGAAGCACCACATCTGGGAGCTAGTCCAGATGGACGAGTGCACCAACCATCTGAAACATTCCCGTTTAGACTAGTGGAGGTCAAAAGCACATCTGCTGACAACATTGCTCAGGTTTCATTCGTGAAAATTCTAAGAGGACAAGCCAAACTCAAAGAGACTCATGAGACTACTGGCAAGGTCAGTTTGCAGTTACTGGTCTACATTGGTGTGACTTTGTGACGGACGCAAAATCAAGATGATGCCTTCACAGCATCAATGAAAGACAAGCTAGACCTGTACTATTATAATGTTTACATATGTTATTACATAATATTACATAATGTTTGAACTGTTAGAATAATAATTTATAAATTATACATTTATTTTTAGATTAATAGTATATACTGTAGTTAAGTAGTATGTAGCATATTTTGTAATAAATCTTTTGTAAGATATATCACAAATTATTACATTAAATATTTGCTATTAATTAGATGTAAATACTTACATACCAAGTTGAATACATTATATTTTGTATTATATTTTCTGTAATACATATGCTATGCATACACATTTACATTTAATACAGTGTGTTAAATAACAATGAAGACCAGAAACCAGAGTTTTACATTTATTTTTTCACATATTATATAAAACAAAAGGAATTTCATTGTTTGATTATTAAATTGTTTTCAGGAAATTTGGTATAATTTCAACATACATTAGATCAAATTGTACTTTACAATACAAAGTAAAATAAAACAATTTAATGATAAAACAACAACTATTGATCTATAAATAGCTAATTGACATATAATGATATTGCAATATAATAACACCCAAAAGGTAGGCTAGGGTAAATAATGTTAATCAGTTTATGAAACAGAAGCTTATTTTTATTACAAAACTATATACCTAGAAAAGTTACTTTTACACAGTAAAATTTTGTATTATACTAAAATGTCTGTTTGCTTATGTTTTGATGTTCAAACATGAACTTTGCTAAAACAAAAAGATACCCTACCTAGGCTATGCCAAATAACTGAGGTCTGATCTGATCAGGGGGGATATTCCCAAAAGCAACTATGGTTGCAAATTCTGTTGCTACCAATAGGAAATAACAAGAACAACCATAGTTAGTTAACGATGGGCCTGCATGAATTTGTCCCCCCTCCACCAAAAAGCGATCAATTTAAAAAATTGACTGGAAAAAAAATATGCGGAATGATATTATAATAATATAATAAAATCATTTGTTTAGATTATTTAATTATTTAATATTAAGCTTTCATATAATTACCATTGCCAAATTACAAAACATATCTTGAATTAAATAAATAAAATGTAATTTCATGTAGGCTACTCTTGGGGTACCTCTGATGGCCACGGGCCCTAAGTAGCCTTGGGAAGGCTCTGCACCCAAGCATAAGTATGTAGCAGGTGCAACACATATTCAGGTTTTCACTGAGGAGCCGAGCCAGTGACCTGACTGCTCAGCAGTAGTACAGTGACAGTGGGGACAAGAAGTGGCATCTCCGTTCCGTAATTCAAAGAAGAATGGTCACATATGTAGCGGAGATGTTTCATTTCAGTTGGTCGCTTCAAGTCGCATTAGGATTGGGACGATTTGAGATCCTTACCGAAGCACTATGGCTGCTGCCCCTTTCAGCACCACTAGTAAGCCACCTAGTTCCAGTGGGAACTGTGGTGGAAAAAAGGACAAGGCTTATGTGGACTGGAGAGAGGGAGGCAACAGAATTTGCCAAGGGACAGACATAGGCTCATCAAGAGGGGAACCGTACTGTGGAAGAATACACACATTTGTACTAGCCAAAAAACAAACAAACAAACAAACAAAAAAACTCCACAAAATAAAACGAACAGGTCGAGCTGAGAATGAAAATGTTGTACTGATATGCCTGTCCCTCAAAAGCAAAGCAAATAAATGACCTGTACCAAGAGAAAACACAAACTGAGACAAACTGAGATCAAAGTATGCATCCTTCAGTTCGATCGCTGCAAACCAATTTCGGAGATGGATGGATTTCAAAATGCGTTTCTACATCAACATTTTAAACAGTAGCTTGTGAAGGGTCCAGTTCAAAACTAGCTATTGCAAGATTGGGTACAATGAAGTAAGGGCTGTCAAACTCGGATCACCTATCAGCAGGTGAGACTGGCTCTATAACGTCCTTTTCCAGCAGGACTACAATTTCTGCTCAGATGACAGGAGCATAGCTGGTCAACTGGATGGCCCTGAACTTGGAAGAAAGCCAAGTAAACTGAATTGCATAGCCGAGTCTGATGGTTTGGGTATTGTGATGGTATGGTCACTATCTCCTGAAGAGCTGTCCCTTCTACGGGGTTGCCCGTCCCAGGGCCACTTGCAATTCCACTTGCCACCTGTTATGGCTGGGGACTGGACGTGCAGGTCAACACATTGAACCAGCAGCTCTACAGCTTTCAACGTGATAGAGGAGACTGTGAAGATTCGCTAGGCAGGTTTGTCCCCACTATAACCCTAAGACTACCTTCCCTATTCAACACAATAATTATCTTCTGCAGAATAGAAGAGTGACTAGATTCGGGCACATATAGGGGACTCCACCTGTTTTGATGTATTGGAGTCTCAGCCGAAGTGTGGTTATAGTCATTTGGTCACAATGGCGACATGACTCATCCCTGAAGGTATCCCACTGCTGCAGTGCCGTCACACCAAGGTTGAAGAAGCCTCTTCTCCAAAGTGCTCTTTGACTCATCAGTATACAACTCTCAGATGAAAAGACGGAACAATAGCACCGCTCAGCTCTGAAGCAAAAAGCAGAATATGCAATTATCTACTTTTGCTTGTGCCATGGCAGGCAGAAGCTGGATGCAATTATCACATCAATGTGCATTGGCTCATTAAGTTTATACCCAAGAGCGAGAACAATACATTGTGAAGATAGCCAAGCTCACTGCTTGTACTTTTATTTTGCATACCATAAAATGTGTAATGTCTACATTTAAGTTAAAACTCTGAAATAATGAAATAATTTGTATAAACGTGTGCTCTTATCATTCTATGAACAAAACCCTGTGAACTTTGTCCCAGTCGGGAGCTGTATACGCACATGTGCGCTCATCTGTTTTCAATGCAGTTAGCCATGAGTTCATGTCATCTTCCCACTCATCAAACTATGACAGGTCCTTTACTGCAAAAAAACAGTAGCTGTGACGCTCTAAAGTGATAAAACTTTGGCTCCATGTGCCTTATATTGTTGGCTTGGAAAATATGTTAATGCTCATTCCCATTAGTCACAGCTATATCCTTTTTAGCCTGACCATAAATCAGAGAGGAGATTTAGATTAACTTCAATGGACTAAAACTTAGAAAATGGTGTGTTCTGTGGTTAAAATAAAATACTTTCTGAATTATGTTTATTAATGTCCATTTCATGATTTATGTAAATATGAAAAGCCGATCAGTTCAGTTAGAACTGAGGCAATAAAGTGGTCTGTCATGACATATTAAAGAGCTATAAAACAATGTTTATTTTTGGAATTTCTTTAAAGAGTCCTGAGACACTGTTTCATACTAGAAGTAACCTGCTCTGTCTTCTCTGTCGGCACATTGTTAGTTTGCTCTTTGCTCTGTGATTTATTTTCATAGCTTGAGAACATGATGTGTAGTTTAATGGCAACTAAGGAGGGTGGGTCTTTGCGAATGGTCACTTGGCCAGTATATTAAACTGGTGTTATCCTATAACATTTCAGAAATTTGGAGAAGTGGAGGGGTTCCCAGGTTATGACTCAGACTTCATAACTCATTTATTGACAAAAAGACCACATGGCATAAACCATTATCAATGGACAAGACCATAGGTCATGGAGCAATTGTGGATTTGTATCATAGCATGGATCATAGATCAGTGGGCAAGAACATGGGTCATGGATCAAAGGTTGACTTGGACTGTGGAGCAAGTAGTATCAAACAGTGAAGCAGTGGAGGACCTGGACCATGAGCTAGAGGCAGAATGTAAAACAATGGTGGAACCAGGCTATGGAGCAGAGGAAAACAGTTCAGAGGTTGGTGCCACCCCTGGAGATTCTGCAGAGTATGCACCAACTCTGGGGGCAAAGTAGTAGACTCAGGAAGACTTGAACAGGCTCTGGAGCTAACTCAAGGACAAGAGAGACCTCTGGAGCAGACTCAGTGACAGAAGAGGTCTCTGGGGCAGACTCTTGGAAAGATGATACCTTTGAAAAATCAATGTAGTTAGGGAGTGCTGAGACTGCATGGTTTGGGAGCATTGAATCCGTCTGAATTAGGAGTGTACATTCTGAAAGATTATGTGACATCTGCAGAGTGTGACATTAATTTACGTGGTTTCTTTTGTGAGACCAAAACGCACAGTCCACAAAAATTCTAGAACTATGTGGTATGAAAGCTCTCATAGTATCCTTTCAAAGCTTAAGAAAATTTCAGATGATGACACAGCTCAGTGGATTTGTTTAAGTCCTTAACTGCCATCTTGTTTTAGGTCAGGTAGAATCTGCAATGTTTGACCCACAGTAGTTTGTTTGCTCGCTTCACAATGTTTGCTGCAAATTGGCAACCCAGTTTATCCAAATATTGTTGGATTAACTGCAAGTGGGTGGAATCAATAAAAGTAAAAATAAAATAAAATAAAAAGCATTGGTTTTCAGAGAAACAAGTATGTGAACTTACATTCATTTGTCATGGATGAGCCACAAGTGCCGTTTCCGATTCCCGCAGATCCTGCTCCATGGAGCCAGGGAGGACCTAGGCCACAGCCATGATGATGATCATCATGACTGTGGCCTAGGTCCGCCCTGGCTCTAAGTCCCTCCTGTCTCTTCCCTGGCTCCTCCCTCCATCTGATCCACCACCGACTCTGTTAGTCATCCTCCTCCCAGGTGTCCATCCTCTACCAGAACCGGACCCTTCACCGCTCCCTCTCACCATTCCACGTCCTCCTCCATATTCCCCCTCCATCCTACCCTTCTGGGAGGTGTGAGTAATGTCACACCTCTGGACTGTTTTTTTTGTGTATTTTCATTCCCCATGTGCTCTATTAGACCTCATTAGTCTCATGTTGATTGTCATTACATTCAGGTGTTTGCTATTAATTCTTTTTTGTTGCCTTTCCCATTTATAAGTTGATGTTTGTTCAATGTTTAATCATCCAGTCTCGTCAATGTATACGTGTGGTTCCAGTCTGCCTGCCTGTCTGTATTACTTACTCTTCTGTGGATTATTAAAGACTATTAATTGTGAATTGTCAACTGCACCTTCCCCTACCACACAGTGACACAATGTTTCCTAAATTTCTGCAAATGTATGGTGGTTTTTATGCATTAGTACATTAAGTACATTGCTGAAGCTCAAAGTTACATAAATATAGAATGTTATGAAACTTAATCCTGAGCCAGAGTTATTTACTCTGGCACAAACACATTAATGAGACCAAAGACTGACATCTCATGTTTAACCACTAGACATCAGAACCAGAAGTTCCAGAAGTTATCAACAAGTTATCCCCTATACGGGTTAATAAGCTCCAAATGACCACTGACCACTTAGAGCTCAAGCCTCTGAAAATATGAAAGCTAATTTTCAAATTTCTTGATGAGGCACATAAAGTCACAGCTACCACTTTTACTTGACCCATTACAGTTTGCATAACGTCCAAACCACTCTATGGATGATGCTATCACCACAACCCTCAGTCTCACCCTCTCACATCTGGACTCAAAAGGAAACTACGTACGAATGCTGTTCATTGACTTCAGTTCAACATTCAACACCATCATCCCTCAGCAACTGATAGAGAAGCTGAGCCTGCTGGGCCTGAACACCTCTCTCTCTATCTGGATCCTGGACTTTCTGACAGGCAGACCTCAGTCATTCCGGATCGTGAACAGCATCTCCAGCACCACCACTCTGAACACTGGAGCTCATCAGGGCTGTGTGCTCAGTCCACTGCTGTTCACTTTGCTGACTCAGGACTGTGCAGCGATGCACAGCTCCAATCATATAATCAAGTTCGCTGATGACACAACCATGGTGGGTCTAATCAGCAAGAACGACGAGTCAGCATACAGAGATGAGGTACAGCAGCTTACAACTTGGTGTAGAGCCAACAATCTATCCCTGAACGTCGACAAGACGAAGGAGATGATTGTTGACTTTAAGCGAGCAAAGAGTGACCATTCTCCGCTGTCCATCGACAGATCCAGGGTGGAGACCATCAAGAGCACAAAATTCCTTGGTGTTCATCTGGTGGACAACTTCACCTGGTCACTCAACACCAGCTCCATCACCAAGAAAGCCCCGCTGCATACTGGAGCATTCAGGCCATAAGCCATTTCTTCCAACAAGCCATCAGACTCCTCAATAATCACACCTGAATGGTCTTTTTTTTTGTATTGTGTGTGACTTCATGTAGCACCAGGTCCAGGAGAAAACGTTTTCTCATTTCACTATGTACAGCTATATGTAGTTGAAATGACAATAAAAAGCCACTTGACTTGACTTGAAATATGTGCTATCTTTATTAATAAATTGAATATTTGAAGTTTAATCAACAACATTCTCACCTAAAACACTCTTAAAACTACATTTAGTATTAATATTAATATAATGAGTCGTTGTTGGGTCCCTAGTGGAAAATTATAGTAGCATCTGCTATGACACTTGCTGTGTGGATTGATACAAACTGTAAAATGGTTCCCAGGGAGATATTGAGGAATATCTCATGATTTGAAAGACCTCCCAGCCAATCAGATTTGAGAACCACAATAAATATAAATATATACCTGTGACTTTAAGGACAATCTCTCTCTGCATGAAACCCTCATCAACAAAAAAGGACACCAAAGATGGCATTTCCATAAATGCTTATGTTCCTCTGAGAATTTAGGCATGGGATCATCATACTTTTTCATATTATTTCATATGATGAAATCACCAACTTGTGACTGGGTTAGCTAATTCAGATACTTCTTCCCATAATTGTACTCTTGTATGAAAAAACACAATGGTTGAAAACTGGTATCTTTCAGCATGTTAACAAATATTTGTTCGTCCATTCTAGTTTGAACTGATGGCTCTGTTTTGTGTTTGTTTTGGCTTAGCCAATGACATGATGACACCAATAAAGGTGAACATTTTCTGTCATTTCACAAGTTTGTGTGCCTGTTATAATCTTAGCATACATGGTAAACAGCTTTTAGCTGTGGAGGGACTCAGGGAGGATATTCTGCAGGAACTCTGGTTTGCTGAAACTTTTTCGAATCTTTGATTGAGCAGTAATGATTACTTTTTTTAAAATGCTAATGCTATTTTCAACAATAATGAAAAAAATAAAATACTGTACAAATATTCCAACATTAAAAGACTGTAATAAAAGAAAAAACAGCTAAATTAAGCTACGAAATACAGGTGAGCTATAAGACTGATGCTTTAGAGAGAGAACAATGGGGATTGAGTAGAATAAAAATCAAACCTCAAGAACCAGCAGCACAATGTACTATCAGCAATTTTGATGTGGTATTTAAACTTGGATATATGTTTTTATAACACAAGTAACATCACCTCTGTGCACAGGGTATGATTTGATAGTAAATGATTTTGTTTGTATCGCACATAAAATTTGAGCAGCCATTATAATCTCATAATACATGCTCTTTATCTAATGTCCCAGATATGGAACACTTCCTTTTTCAGGACCACAATTAAAGTCTCACATCAGTGGGTCTGGCACACGACAGGAAATGGGTGTTTGCATCCTCCACTTTACTACCGACTTTCCTCCATTATGACATCACGGGGATCAGGAAGTCATTGGAAAGGGAAAAAAAAATGCTTTAAAGCCCTGAGTGGAGGACAGCCATGAACCACACAATATACAAACAGATGCCAGGTGCCTGAGGAAAGACTGAGAGATGAATGAAAGGGAAGGAGGCGCGACCTGGCCCAACACAGAGTGCTGCTGGTGAACCACAGGCTTCGTTTGGGGCCTCTAGAGTGCTGCACAGAGCAGGATGTTTTGGTTTATTTAGCGCTTAATGTGGGTGTTTCTGACAAGGTGTGCAGTGCCCTCCTCACCACAGAGAAGTAGATTTATGAGAATGAAGGTTGATGGCTCAGGGCAAGAGTACAGTACTACGCTATTGCTATGCCACAAAGTGAATACACCTACATTCGTTAACCCTAAAACATCTGAAAATAAGCCTGTATCTGATTAATCTGATAAATAACAACAATAAACCTTAGTTTATGTAGTGCCTTTAATTGAGCTGCACAAAGTATTTTACATGTTAAGCAATGCAAACATCACAAACTAGTCAAAATACATAAACAAACAAAGCAACAGTGTAAAATATCAGGTTTTGAGAAGCCAGGCCATGCAGTGTAGTTTATATAAGCATAAGAACTTTAAAATCAACCCGCTATTCGGGTATATAACACAGCATCTGCATTAATTTACTCACGCATTGCTTCAGGTGTACAAATCTAAATCACTTTCTGAACCTTTCACATTCGAAACAATACATGATTACAGAATCTTTCTTTTTAGGCCAAAGTATATGCATAGATTCACACTGATGTTATTTTTGACGTTAATGTATTTTCCAGACTGTAGTCCTGATGTCTAGCTGCCATAAAAATTTGACTTGTAGATTCTGGCAAGGCTTCAACTGATTCTCTGCTTTGATTGTTAGAAGGTATCGTTTTACTTTCTTGTATAGATGGCTAAATGGAAGAGAGGCAGTTTAACCTATGAGGTACTGTGAGGTCAAATATAATTACCACACATGTACTACAAAAGCACCGCTCTTATCTATGTTATTTCACTTAGTCTTTATGAAAATAACAGGTACAGCTGGAGTACTGTTTGTGGTACACTGTCTGGCGACCTTCTGTTACACAATCAGTAGGTCAGGAGAACATCAAAGCACAGGAGTAAGTCGCTCAATGTGAAAATAACCAGCAATTAGACACGTAGATAGACAGACAGATAGAATAATCTGCCAACCATCGCAGATTAGTGGCCTTTCTGTCATTGCACTCTAGTATGTGTGTGTGTGTGTGTGTGTGTGTGTGTGTGTGTGTGTGTGTTTATTGAAAGCATGTGAGCTGAGAAGATAAACAGCTAGTTGGCCATTAAGTGTGCTGGACATCAGATCACATATGTGTACATTTCTTATTGCAATAATAAGCTCAGAATTCTCTCATCCTCCAAAACCACTAATTTGGCAGCATGGGAAATCAATATATCTATACTTTCTGCAAACCAAGAAAATAGACGAGAACAAGAATTGTTTAAACAGTTAAAAATAGTTGATTCACAGATGTGATGTTTATGTTGTTTGGTTACAGCATTTTTACAGCAGTGTTGCATATAGTTCATAGCCCCTTTCTACATTTTAGAATGTCGAGATATTGTGCAGCGACCAAAACTGTAGTGGAGGCACTTGTCACTTCTAACTAATATTACTGTAGTTTGAACGAATGCGTTTATTTACAAAGTTCTGTACCTCTTCCAAAAGAAGCAAGTTAAATGTGTTATTTGTTTATCCTGACATATATGCAAATAAGATTTTCAATAATGGATGCTCTGAAAAGGTGCCCCTCCATAGCCTGTTACTTTTTAAACATACTGTATCAAATCTAATTTTGCCCTAGTGCTATGGTTCTAGCATTACTTTTTTTTTTTTTTTTTGTTTAACAGAATCTGATCTAAAAAAAAATAATAACAAATTAAAAGAGTTTGTGCATTGAGTCGACTGAACTCTATGGTGAGTCTGGTTTCTCAAATGAAGGGAAAAGACCCGCATTAATTTGAATACACGATTGGAATATCACGCTTGGTTCGGAGTGTGGACACCAACTCGCTCTTATTGGCGGGTGCTGCGTTACATCACACTGATTTCATGACGCGAAGTCTTCCTGTTTCCTTTATTCGAGTCTTTAAGTGCTCTTTACAGCTGAGAGGTGCGCGTGCAGAGCGCTGGACAGCGGCTGTCCCGTCATTAACGCCTGTCACTCATCTTTTTTTTTTTTTTTTTTTATTCACACCGTCTCCTCCACTGGGTGATTTTATTTCGCATTATACTATTTATCATCGCACAAACCACAGAAGCCTTCCTGCCTTCATTTGAGAAGTAAGTGACCTCTTGTCCTGTACGACAGCGAATGTTAAAGTTTTACAATGGTGAGGGTTTTACAATGTATTGACGTTCACTTGTCTTTTACTCGCTTTTGAAAACACGGTCTGTCTTCGCTTTATAGATTAAAACTGTCTGTTTTCCCGTCTTGCAATGTTTATACTTTCTTTTACGCGATTATCGCTTATGTTATACTACTTATAGTGTTTATGTAATATTTATGCGATTTCGATCGGTTTGGATGCTTAATATGTGAGATTAGAAATGTAACACGAAACTATATTTTATGCTTATCAATACATTTGACAATATGGCTGCTAAATATGGGTCAATGACTTGACAATCACTTTTCAGTAAAATGTATAAACGGGCTACTGAATTCAACTCTCTAATTTAATCTCTTAGGCCTATACGAAGAAACAAAAAAAATATAATGATTTATAATGATGCGTTTAAAAGACACATTAAATTTATTATAATGCTTTTTCTCTCTGATCGTAAACCCAGGAAGTGTATGCAAAAATTATAAATAAATTAACAGGACACATATAAAACACTATATAATGAATGAATGAATAATTCACAATTTCAAGTTCATAATGATAATTAAAAAGATTCTTTTAAAGATTTTAATTATCAATGTTCAAAAGGTTGTATGGTCTGACCAACAAAGTCCAGTGATCCAACCAGCATACAGAAACATGCAAAGGATATCATAGAAACCAATGGTATTTATTTATATGCAAGTAGATATATCCTAAATAAACATATTGGTCACACCACATGACAATTTAGTCATTTAGTTAAAACCTTTATTAAGATCAGCCATGGTCGTGGGAAAGATCTTGGGGTCCGATTTTTTTGACCTGGTTTTAAAGATTTTATTATAATTAATTTCCTCCCAAAAAGTGTTTTATTGTAAAAACACTTTTGTCCACTTTTAAACTTACTTAAAGTAGGTATCTTTAGTCTCAGGTCAGATGTCCACACAGCATGTTTTTAGTATTTTTGAATACTGAGGGACAGAGAGAGATTGTCATGCTATATTTATTTGGTTTACCATAGGCCACATAAATGTATTAATATGCTGACATGCTCAAGCATTAAATGAAAAGTATTTTATTTTTATTCAAATCTTTGGTACCCATGTGAGGCTTTGTGTAAGGATCCTAGCTATATTAGCTGTGTCTCATTTAGAAGGCTGCGCCCTCCGGAGGTCAAATTAAAGTTTGTCTTTAATGATATAATACCTAAAGTAACCGTCAATTTATGACTTTACAGATATTGTATGCAATTATACTAAGCTTTGAATGAACTTGAAATAACAGAAAACAGTCTTTCTTTTGTGTTTGTTTTAAAGCCTATATTTGGTCTTTTTCCAAAATGTATATACATTTTATCATTTGAAATATTATGAGTCCAGTATTAAAGATTCTAGATTATTTTGTGTTTCTCTTCATTTTCTGTCCATAGGTGACTGTGATAAAAGTGTTAAAGTTCAGGCTTGTGGCAAATGGGTCAGTAGAAGCACCAGAAATGCTAGACCATGATACAGGGTTCCATTTGAATCGACAGACAAAAAGAAGACGTGTGGACATTGGAGTGAAGAGAATTGTTAGCTCATCTGCCTCATCAACACAAACAGCTTCTGCCGTCATCACTGTCACCCGTGAAGCCAAATCCACTGTTATCTTGGATGCCATGAACTCTCATCACGGTAAGAAGCAGGATGTACTTGAGTGCCAAGGAGCTCAGCTCGGTGAGGCCAAATCAAATGTTCTCCGCAAACTTCTTAAAAGGGGTAGCTCATATGAGGATAACATGACACACTTTTCTGGTGCCACTATTATCACGAACCTACTGAAGAGCAATAAGGCAATAAAAGGAATAGGAGGCAGGGAGCCAGTGATTCCCAGGAAAACAGAACCTGAACCATTACAGGAGGACACTTGCAGCAACTCATCCCAGGAGAGCGCTGAAGAGTGTCTCTCTCCATTCGGAAAAATCTCACTGGACCACTGGGACTCTGAACGTCTTAATGAAGAACACCTCCAGGCGAAGCGTGCTCGTGTCGAGAACATAATTCGTGGAATGAACCACTTACCAAATGTGATGGCAACCTCTATTTCTAGTGGAAAACACTGTGAGCAGGAGTTAGAGGGAGAAACCAACATTACTGCACAGTCCTTCAGCCCAAGAGAAAGCAATCGTGAGAACAAGAGGAAACAAAAATTACCTCAGCAGCAGCAACATAGCTTTCAGCAGCTGGTTTCCACACATAAACAGCAGAAGGTTGAAGAACGCAGGCAGCTGAAATTACAGCTGGAGGACATGCAGAAACAGTTGAAACAGCTTCAAGAAAAGTTCTTCCAAATCTATGACAGCACAGATTCAGAAGCAGATGGAGGGAATCTCTCAGAAGACAGTGTAAGGTCTGATGGAGTGTTAGGTAATGGTGGCATCAATGAACATTTCATTCAAAATTCTGTGGCTGATCGATCTGATAATGAGATAGCAGACTTGGATCCAGGATGCTTTCTGGATGAAGCCAAGGACCTGCACCATGAACAAGCATTGCTTGATGGAGAGATGGCCAAACAGGAAGGTTCTTTAAGGAGCAAAGGTTTGATGTCTATGCATGAAGTAGGCAAGCGTCTGGCAGAAACGCTTAAGCAGGAGCTAAACTCTGCCATGTCTGAGGTGGTAGACACCGTGGTGAATGTTTTTTCAAAACCTCCACGGCCAGTGTTGCAAGTATTCCCATCACTCCCAGCAAATGAGGACCGCTTTGCTTTTAATGGGGACAACCCAAACTTCCACACTGCTAATCAGAGACTGCAGTGCTTTGGTGATGTTATCTTTCCCAGCCCACTTGACTCATTTGTCGGGGTCCCTCTTCCTTGTGCCAACGATCAGACAGAGGCACTACCACTGGTAGTACGAAAGTCTACATCTGAACACCACCAGTCCTCAGATCCTGCAGCTCAGAATGGACACCCTCATCCCTCCTTACACCCTTCTTCTCTTTCTGGAAACACAGGCTTCATGTCCCCATCATTCCGTCACCCATTTTCACTTCCTCTTGTGGGTTACTCATTTCAGAGCACACTTGGTGCCTCATCAACAGGATATTCAAGTAAAGATTCTCCTGGCTTAATGGATCTTTCAAGGGAGACCACCAGTTTACGAACAAAAATGGCTTCCAGCAAACATCTCATGCTTAATCGTTCTTGCTCACCAGTTCTCCCAGGAAGCACTGCTGAAGGGTTGTCGCTCATCAAATCTGAATGTAGGGACCTCCAGGACATGTCAGACATCTCTCCATACTCAAACTGTACAATATCCTTTTTATAATATTAAAAGCTTTCCTTTCACTCATTATTTATTTGATAGTGTTAAGTGCTTTGACACAATATGTATTGTTAAAGTTAAATATAAATAAAGGTGACTGATTGATTGAATAAACCGTAATGCTGTCTCAGAAGCCTGTCCGAAATCAGTTTTGTGAGGTACCTTCGTGTAAAAAAACGCTGCCTGCAAAGTAATTGCCTCAGAGCAGGAAGGCAGCAAGTCGGTTGCTAAAGTTTTCAGATGCAGCCTATGTCTAAGTGATTGAGGTGTTTTATTGTTGGATTTAATACTGAACATAGCAGTTGTCATTATTCTCATTATTTATGAAGGGGATGTGCCACCGATCTACCTAAAAGTGTCTGTTTGCGTGAATCATTCGAGATCCAGCTTTACTAAGAAAACAAGTGACTATAAGGCGTTTTTAATAATTTGCTAATTATCAGGCGTAAAGTTTACAATGTGGGTAAAGTTTACAATCTCGTGAGAACAGCTCTTCACTCAGGGACGGGGTGAGCAGAGCTCATTAGCATTTAAAGAGACATGCACCTAAATGGCTTACTGTGAACAGAGCTGTTTATAACATTTCAGTGGACTGAGTCTATGGTTATATTAATTTCTGAGTTTTAAAGTGGTTGAGTTTTTTTGTTTGACAGTCACACAAAAGGCTTTGCACTGATGTCAGAGCTCAGAAAGGCCTTAAAGGAGGTATCTTAGTCCTCTTTGTCTGGGAAATTTGCCCACTCAGCCGTTTTGTTGTCTGGCAGAGGTCATAGCGGGACAACAACAGTGTCACACGCAGTGCAGTTTGAACTTTCAGTGCGTGTTCTTACCTTAAACAGATTATTGATAAATGTTGAAAGTATGGAAGAAAAAGTGCAGCGTTGGCAGACAGCCAAACTGTTTTCCCTTCAAGGTCTGTCATAGTAGACCTTTATAATTTATTTAATAACATCAGCAACACTATGTAGGGTTTATTTGTTCATTGTTTGCTTATAATTTTATTTATTTACAAACCTTTTTTTAGCCTCATCCTGATTTACTACAAAAAGTCTCTAATAAGGATTCATTTTTAAGATTTAATCAGATTAGATTATTGTCACCTATGAAAAACATTTTTAGCTTGCCATGCTCAAAAGAGCCTCCCAAAACCTTTACCACTATATTTGTGTTCTGTCCCTGTTAAAATGAAGGTTACAAACACATTTGAAGGTGATATGCAAATGCTATCTTTATCTATTTGACATCTGGAGGTTTGGGATCAGGGCATAGGGAAAGACGTTGCCCGCTTTGCCTGTAAAATGAGTTTCTCATGTAAAATATGTTGGTGTGGTGTTTTTCATGTTTTATTGAACGTGACGAGTCGACACCTTGAGTGATTAGATGATAATGTCAAGCAAATCTTAGCGCTGGGCTTATTTTCCTTTACTGCTAGTGTTAAATCCAGGAGGGACTGTCCCCAAATCACCTTAAGAAGGCAAAACTGATGTTCTTCTACACCCGTTACCCAAGCTCCAGTATGCTCAAGATGTACTTCTCAGATGTGAAGGTGAGAACAGACTGATAGAGGTTCTTTAAAACCTAACTAATCAGTATTTAACACTCCTTGTGTTTTAGTTTAACAGGTGTATCACATCTCAGCTGATAAAGTGGTTCAGTAACTTTAGAGAGTTCTACTACATCCAGATGGAGAAATTTGCCAGGCAGGCCATAAATGACGGTGTGGCAGCAGCTGATGATATGGTTGTGAGTCGTGATTCAGAGCTCTACAAAGTGCTCAACATGCACTACAATAAGGCAAATGATTTTGAGGTATGTGCTTACACTTACAAACACACACACACACACACACACACACACACACACACACACACTTTGGTTAATGTTAAGAGACAGCCATTGGTAAAATGACTTCCTGGAGAATGTAACCATTGTGTAATATTTTCAAATCCTTGCTTCAAAATACGCTGTTTGTTTGAACAGCCCATTTCACATTCTTTTGCACATTTGGTGCAGTTTGACTTGCCGTTTTTTTATAATACTGTAATGCAACGCAAAGCTAAGTGTTAAATGAAAGTATTGCACAATGACTATTTTACTGTAAAACAGACAATCTAAACTAAGTTTATATGAAACACTATATTAAACACAATTTTTCTGTTCTTATGCAGCACACACAAAGACAGTATTTACAAAAATAAGGACACAGCCCTTTAATTGGGCAACTAACAGATGAACTAACTGAAAAAGGGAGTCTATGTTTGAAATGATCCAATACTAAAAGGAGCAAAACATGTAACTTGAGCTCTTGTACTCACAGTGAAAACATAATTAGCTTATTATAAAAACAATGGAAAGTTTCTGCTGTCTTCACTATAAAGAGGGTGGTAGAAGACGTCATTTTGCAGCAGAAGAGTGGGACAGAATGCTGTGGAAGGGTTTGTTTATAGGGGAAGGTGACCCATCACTGCTGAGTGTTTCTGTGGCACAAATGTGCTGGAGTCATGTGATAGAAATCTACCCTCTCCTTCTCACTGCAACAGAATCTCTTCATCCCTCATGCATTTTCTGCCTCCACAGCCCTTAAGATTTAATTCATGAATCAACTCTCTTAATTCTTTGGACTAAAAGTAACGTGGATGTCTTTACTTAATTAATTTCTCAGGAAAGTCATTGTGATTGCTCAGATCTCCAACAATACCAAGTGTAAAGCTAGAGTAGACAAATATCAAAAATATCATATTAATGATACAAGAGGTTAAATTATTTCAGTGATCTATATATTTGTAAAATTGTTTACCCATGGCTGTTCTGTCCTAATTTGACTTAACTGAAGAAATCGTCATTATTTTACACACACACACACACACACACACACACACACACACACACACACACAGACAGAGACAACAAGACATGCTGTTCTGGTTCCAGGAACTGCAGCAGCACTGTTATTTACATAAATAAATGAGGAATTTGCAAATAATGCAGACATCAGTGTACAAATCTACTGTTAGCTCCATCACATGCTTCATCTGTGTGAAGACATGGAAGCGAACATGTTTTGCATGTTAAGGATTTTCTCAGTAGGTGTCTAAGAGATGGGATGGCTGATTAACACTTTGCTTAGGGAAAGTGTGCCAAGCCATGCAAATCTCACACACAAATCAACCGCCTTGACTTTTACCTGTGTGTATGTGTTTGTATCTAGGTCTGCTTTTATAAACTGGAAAGAGAAATTTGTACCAGACACTTCAGTTCACAAGTAGTACAATGTAAAAAAAGGCAAATAAAACCAATTGCAGGGTGCAAATATTGCCCTTTAATGGAAAACTTAACTTCTGACCCTGTTTGGTTTTCTGAATGAAGGAACTAGATGCTGCTTCAGACCATAGAGTACTGAAGCTACCCAGAACATTAATTCACCGTAGGCTTGCTCAAGATTTTCCTATGGGTTTTTATAAAGGGTTTTTTCAGTTAATTAGTGAAATAAAAGTTTGTGGTAAACATAACTCGACTGTGTTTTGATTTTTTTTTTCTAAAATGAGAATTACAAACACCCATACCGAAAACATTAATATTTTGAATATTACATTAGAACATTCGGGGTGTGTATGGTTTTCTTTTGAAGGACAGAACATCAACGTATCAACAAGTTAACTATTGTGAAAATGACTTAGAAAACCCTATTATAGCTAAAATCTTGAGTGAACCAGTTTCGTGGCTTTTGAGATCATGACTGGAGCACTCTAGGAACTGCGCCCAGGAGTGTTAGCTTCTAAAGCCTGAATGCAAGCATGCCAGTAGCATGAACACATTTATATAAATAATAACATAACATAATATAAGCTTTGAAATGGTGGAGGAAAGGACGCCAATGAAACAAAGTGGAACCCATTTTTTTGTACTATATACTGCAATAGTTCTTTGGTTTTGTGAGGTTAAGCTAGATGGTGTCTGTCAGGGGCTGATAGGCCAATTTAGGTAAAAGGCAGAATAACACGATAAGGATAAAAGAAATCAGCCTGAAAAGTGTAGATGGGCCTGAATGTGATATTAAGGTTTTGCCATTTTTCAAAACATACAGCAGCTCTAGCAGATATTGGAAGGCGTGAGTCAAGCTTGCTGACTGTCCTTTTTCAGTGTATTTATGTTCCATTTTCAGTGAGAAATTGTGCTGAATTCAGGATTCAGATTTCTAAAGTGATATCAGTGTGTTCTTTTAGTTGTTCTACACTTTTACCTGAGGGTGAAACACAGTCTTGGATATCCACACCTCTGACCTTGAGCAATCAAGGTCTCTGTAGTGCAGTGGAAAAACAACACACTATAATTTCAGCTGTATGACTGAGTTTCCAAGATCCCCTAGGCATGGTGTCTTAGTCAGTGCTAGAGACATACCGTATGAGAGCCATATTGTACACACAGCTAATAGACAATACTATGTGTGATTGTAACACCACTGTGACACAGTAGTCAGATTAGTGGTAGACTAATGAATGAATGAATGAATGAATTTATTTGTTTTCAAAAGGCCGTGCATAGTTTTTATCATTACTAACACTAACCAGTACACTACCAAACAAAACTTGTACCAAACAATTTGTGTGATGTGTGTAAAATGTGTGATGTGGAACAGTTTTATCACACACACTCTGAAAAACACTGTCATCATGACATTGTGTGAAAGTGAAATGCAAGGCTCGACTCAAGGCCAGAGTTCAATGTGTTTACTTATCCTTCATCAAGGCTCTCATTTTGATGGCTTGCTTTTAGAGAGGCCATCTGTGAGCCCTTAAATCACAGAGACAAACAGAAAGACTGAGTAACTAAACATTGTATTATACCTGTGTAATCCCCAGCTGACATGGGAAGTGTTCAGGACTACATTCCCATGTTGGTTGGTTATGGATTAAATGGAGCAGTTTAGAGTGTGTGTGCAGTTCATGGATTCTTCAAGTACATCACTTCCTCTATCTCTCATGGTCAATGTGTGTTTGGTGAGCACAGTTCAAATAAAAACATGTTCCCAGAAGAAGAGTGAGTCAAAGTACTGTCCTCTGTACTCTTAGATAAGGTCAACTCCAGAGTTTTGGCAACTGTTTTTAAAGGAACAGAAATATATACACTGATATTCAAATGTTTGGGCACCCCTTGCAGAATCTGTGAAAATGTGAAAAATAAGATAGATATATAATATATATATTTGTTTTTTTGTTTTTTTTTATCCTAGGTATTTTTTTTGTTTACATATAGTCCACAACACAAAAAAATGCAAAAATTATTAAAATAAAGCCCCTCAAAAATTGTTAATATCATGTGTATTAACCTGGATGATATGATAAAATTCTCCATGTCCTGCTGATTCTTCAGTTTCCAGAATCTTTTGCATATTTGAACCCTTTCCGACAATGACTGTATGATTTTGAGATCCATCTTTTCACACTGAGGATAGTTTAGGGACTCAAACACAACTATTTAAAAAGTGTCCCTACTTTAACAATTACTACTTTAATTGACCTTCTTTAAATTCAGTGTTAAAAAAGCAATCTAATAATTATGTGGTGGATCTAGAGATCATTTGATTAACTTCCTGTCCTTGTGTATTTCTGCAGGTCCCTGAACGTTTCATGGAGGTTGCTCAGATAACATTGCGTGAGTTCTTTAGTGCTATAGTGGCTAGTAGAGATGTGGATCCATCATGGAAGAAAGCCATTTATAAAGTTATCTGCAAACTGGACTCTGAGGTTCCAGAGATATTTAAATCTGCCAATTGTCTTCAAGAACTCTTGCGAGAGTAATGTGTTTATTCATTCAATCCATGTGTCATTCCTTTTTGTATAATGATTATTTGAGATGCAGGATTTTAGCTGTTTGTTTGTTTTCTGCCATGTGTTATATGAAGCAACATTATATTTATTGTTTTTATTTTTTCACTTGGTAACCTTTAGTGTATCTCTCTACAGTCTTTGCAGGCTATTGATTATGGATCTCACAGTCCTGGGGCCTCATTTACAAAATGTACATATACTCAGATTTGATTTTAGAGTATGCATAATGCTAAAATACACATCAACATTCAAATGAATAAAAACACTTTCACCGAGGCTTGGCACACTATTCATTATTGTAGAGCCAGATTACTGCAAGTTTCTGGTAATCTAAACAATTTTTGGCGCTTACCGTTCTCAAGTATAGGATTTGGATGTTGTCTGGTGCTTAGATCAGTGGTTCTCAGTTCATCCTCATTCAGACTGTCACCCCAAATCCAGTTTTTGTGCAAATCTAATTGAAATCCAGTGGCAATAGACTATATGAAATACAATTTCTTAAAATCCGTTTGATTAGATAAGATTTAAATTTTTCACGTTCTCATTAAATATACAACATAAACACGTTAGACATACAAAATATGCTGAACATCTTTGCAGAAACAAGCTTGTCATGTGAAGAGCAAGTCAAGTGAATAAAGATAATATATTGTCAGCATATGCACATGTTTGAGGTTTGAAACTTCTCTAAATACAATTACCAATTAAATTCATGTCTCACACTCTTTAATACTCTATAGATGGAATATATATTCTCTCTTAAAACTAGAACCATGATGCAATATTCTGTCGGGGGCCACGAGGACTGGAACTGAAAACCACTGTGTTAGATGTTAATGACATTAATTAGGCATAGTTTACAAGGCAGAGATCTGAAGCCATTTTGCTCCACACAATTTTGTGGCACTCCACTGGCAATTTATAAATTGCAATTTTAAAAGAAAGGCATATCATATGCACACACAATTCATAAGTACATTTGTTGGTAAGTACATAAGTACATTGGTATCCTTCTTTTAAACTAAAAAATAGGTAAGTATACTTTTTATGTATTTCTCAGAAATGGCCTTTTTAAGTATACTTGATCTATATTTAGAAAAAGTCTTAAGTATATTCATGCACATGCAATGAAACTTTTCACAAATTCACATTTTTGTTGTTTACATAGAGATGATGGAGGCATCATTTTTTTTTTTTTTTTTTTTTTTTTTTTTCAGAGTTATTGAAGAGATCTGATGTTAACAATCACTTTGTTTGGCTGCTTTGTGGTAGTTAGACAGGCCAAGAGAAAAGGTGATTAAGTGATGATTGTGGTTTTATTAATAAAAAAAAAAAAATATATATATATCTCAAAAGTCAGCATGTTCAGATAAACAGGTCAACTAATTTATTCATGCCACAATGCATCATTGTGATGGATGAGTTTTAATTGGTGGCATCCAGAATGCACTACTACTTGCTTTTTGATGGTCACCAATTTATTATACAAAAATGTGTTCAAACAGGCTGTTGAACAGCTTATAATTATGCACAAAATTCAAGACAGAAGCTTTAATTGATAAAACACAACTGTCACCTGATTACCATTTTTTGGGCTTGTCTAGCCGCCATAATTCAGCTCCACTACTAAACAAGAGTCAAGAGCCCAACTAAAGCAAAGCTGACCACCCTGATGGTAATTAAAAAAATATGTTTTCTTCTTCTTTGACTGTACTCAAAGTTTACTACTGTTATTAGTGTTGGGTATGAGTATAGCATCTGATTAGATGCTGATGTTTTATTGGTTAAAATGATGTCACCCTCATGGATATCAGTCATTGCTTTAGTTGTGCTTATGACCATTTTACCAATTCAAAATGCTGTAGTTAAAAGATATAACAGCAGGTGTTAATCAATGATGCACAATCATCATTTAATTAATCTCTTAATTATCTCATTAACTTTAAACCTTTATGAGTCATCAGGAAAGTACTCAAAAGAAAGCAGATGTTGTGCTCATATACAACACTGACGGTTATAGTTAACAGTAAAGTATAACTTTGAGATTTGAGATTGTTGTGCAACTTGTTGATCGTAAAGGGCAAATATTTTAGTACTTTCAGTACTGCAAACAAAACGCTTCAAGCTACAATGGTGATGAAATATAAAATAAGTGCTTTGCTGAAAATACAGGATTGTGTTAAATACAGTAGCAGAAGTGGCAATGATTATATACTATATTATGTTGATGGGAGGAGCCAACGACAGGCACAGTGGCGTCAGGCCTCGGAGAAGCTTTTTATTAACAAAATCAGCGTCCAAGAAGAAAAAGGTGTCCAAAATAAACGGGAACTGGTGTCCTCATCGTGCTGCAGGGGTAGTGAAGATTGGGCAGTGTTCAAGTGACAAGGGTCCAGGTAAGGTAATTAGTCTAGACTCATTTTTGACATCAAATCTTTATAAAGGATATATTCAGGTGCAGACTACACAGTGATTATTGTTTTACCAAATTTATTAAAAATTTTTGTATTATTTCTGTTATTTTTTATTAGTGTCCTGGTTCAATAGGGTGCTTGTGTAAGAAAAAAGCAGTGGCAGGTCAGACATTCAGTATCACTGCTTAAAAAGATGCAATATAACTTACATAGTACGATGCCCAGTGTTAAATTAACACTGCTTCAGTCTGCAAATACACTGAAACGGTGATAATTTACTGTGTATTTACGAGAAATATGTCTTGTCCCAAGCAGGCTTTAACTTATCTGGATTTTACAGTTATGTCATAACAAGTCCATAAGTGAGTAAACCACATACGAATAATGTGCCCAAAGCGTGAGGTTAAAATTTTGTGGTGTGTATTTTTTTGTGTGAAAACGCTTATTATTACTACTATACACCTTCACTTGGTATTTTCTGCTGCATGGTTTTGTAATTCTTCTATATTGTAAATGCTTGCATCACTGCATTATTCTTCACAGCACAGAAAACAGTTGTGCACTGAAATGCTGACACAGCTGGAAATGTTTCTGTTATAAGCAAATTCATCAGCATATTCCCACACGCTAGTCCTCAATCACACGGTGTATGCACTTGGCACTTGTATAGTTCTAGCAGGATTGTCATTGAACCAAAAGCGTGTAAGCAGAGTATTGTCTCATTCCACAGTGATTCTCGATAAACATAATTTCTAAATTTCTAATTTCTAATTTGTTATTGTCTCTTGGGAAAAAAATAAAACATTTGGTGAAATATTTATTGTTTATGTCTGCAACTTTAATTGTCCAGTTGCATCCAGCTTATGTGGTTAATCTCTTATTTTTAATTACGTTTTGTTATGCAGAACAAAATACAGATTAGAAAACTGATCATTTCTGATAATAAAGTTGGAAATATATACCTGTGACCTCATTACATTAGTTGTGGCAAACATTCTGTAATCAGCATTATTTCACAGAAATACAATATATTACAATATATTTTTTTTTACATTTTTATCGTATTGGCAGTTATTTGTTAATCTATATGTTTCTACCAGAAGTGCTCAGTCCTGATCTTAGAGGTCGAGGCTATATCTGGAAACTTGGGCAACTGACTTAACTCACAAGACTGATTTCTAAGGCAGTGGTATACTGAGAGAGAGAATTTAGTGATAACTAATGTAACAGTGATTTTTCGCTATAGAAATAACATCAAAAGTGCAAAAAAGTTGAAGGCAGCGAAGGATACATCTATACTGCCACCAAGAATGAAGTAGAAGCAGATGATGCAGGAAGTGAACGTGACACTGTATTTGGACACGTCTTGACGCCTTATACAACCCCTGGCAAAAAATATGGAACCACCAGTCTTGGACGAGCCCTCATTCAGACATTTCATTCTGTAGAACAAACTCAGATCACAAACATGAAACAATCATGAAGTCATTCCAAAGTGCAACTTCTTGGCATTCAGAAACACTAAAAGAAATGAAGAAAAAACATTGTGATAGTCAACAAATGCTACTTTTATAGAGCAAGCACAGGGAAAAAAATATGGAATCATTCAATTCTGAGGAAAAAAATATGGAATCATTCAATTCTGAGGAAAAAATAAGGATTCATTCAGTCAATTTCCTTTCCTTAATTGTGCACTTGTCTCAGTTAGTCTGCAGTTGAAAGCATTGCAGTTATCACACCTTGGAGGGCTGCTAGACCAAGTGGATTGGCAAGAGTCATGGCTCCAACAAGTGAGATGTCTCTTGAAACCAAAGAGAGGATTGACAAACTTCTTGAAGAAGGTAACTCTTCACGCATGGTTGCCAAAGATGTGGACTGTTCACAGTCAGCTGTATCTAAGATATGGACCAAGTACAAACAGCATGGGAAGGTTCTTAAAGCCAAGCATACTGGTAGGGAAATCTGGGAGCACTGTTAGTGCTGGAAGACGAGAAAGAGAGAAATAGCAAGTGGGGAAAGATATTGGTAAGAAAGCAAAATGAAAGGAATTATAGGGCTAATGAGAAAGAACTTCTTTATCCTCTGTTAGTGCAAAAATCTCCAATGAGAAAAATAATGTGTCCAGAATTTACCAACTAAAATGATGCTTTAAGTTTGAGTTGATTGATCTGCCACCCAGTAACAAGGGAAGGTATGAGTTTAGTCTTGCTTCTTGCAAAGAAAGAAAAAACCCGCAAACACAGTGGCGCATGTACTAGCAAACCAAACCATTCCTCCTTGGAAAGGAAGGCAGACATGAAATCTGATCGGAAAGTTCATTTTTCTGGACATATTATTAAAGTTGTGTGTAATGTAAAAGTCAGGCAGAAAGTCACAAGTCTTTACAGACTGCAGAGATGGAAATGGTCAAATTTATGCAAATCTGATCATTAACACTTTTTTAATTTTAGCCTTGTAGTTTCAAAGCATGATCATGACCATGATATGGCTTTGTAAACTAAAACAAATTTGCTTCTGATGGTGTGCAGTCCTAGGTTGTAACCACCAGCAATAACTGTTTGGACGTGGCCATTACAGGAAAGCCAGGGCCCTACAGTCATTAAGCAATTTGTAAAAAGGCTCAAAATTTTGCAGTTTCTCTCTTGTCTGTTTCTTTTTCAGATTGACTGTTGTCAACCCTGGGGAATGAATTCCACAGGGAGGTCTGGTCACACCTACACCAACTTACACCAAGAAGATGGGTGTGGAGACACTACAAGGGGTCATTCACACCTCATAACACTGAATGAATAATTCCATGACCTCCCAGTGTAGCACTGGATCTAAATTACGCAACACAAATTATGGTAGGCTAAACATCACCCATCTCCTACACACACATTTTCACACAAACATACACAACTTCATCATTGTAATCGCATGACACATTTACCTGGTACTAAACATAAAACCTCCAGGTCTAAATTATTCAAATTTACCACATTACACATAATTTCAACATATAGGGAAAATTAAATATAATTTTTTTAATTTCATTTTAAAACGTTTGTGCAATCTTGTGGTCTTATGAACTTAGTGTATGTGAATATCGCAAGGTGCATAGGACCTGCATGGCCACAGTCACACAATAGTGAATTACAAATTTTAAAATTGAGACCTATTCAGCAATGCAGCTGGTCTTCTAGGACAAATACTTATGTCTGGTCATTGGCATTGTTACAAACTGGGAGGGCCCACTAGTTTGTGGCACATGTCTAATGACTATACAAATTCATTTAAACAAGTAAATAATCAAATTTACCTTATTATCAAGTGTGACAGGCCTGCACGTCAAATGCACAGGGAAGGATTGAAGAAATTGAAATGAAAAAATCTCTTTCTGCTGTTTTTGACCTACTTAAATTCTAAGGTTTGCATTACTGAATTGAAATGAAACAACTGATATAGGCAATTTTGTGATGTACGACATGTAGTGAAATGCTTTGGACCATCATCCCATCCACATACAGATACAAGATGGGGGTAGATATGATGGGATGACAGAAATAAAGAAGTACAACATTACATGAGGAGAGGCGAGAAAAAAAAAGCCAAACTCTGGATTCTGTTCTGCAAGAAAAGAAAGACTCTTACAATATTGCTATAAGCAATAAAGAACGCTCATCAACAACAGAGCCTGCAACCAAAGCCACAGCTCCATCTTTGATTCACTCTCAGAAAGGAGCATCACAACTCATCATCGTGGGTTGGGAGACAAACTCTTTCAAAACACATTTCCAAGCAAAAAACTATAGAAACAATCCCTGAAAATATAGTCTTAAACTTTGAACACAACACAAACGGATTTCCATTCAGAAACGCCACTGCCTTTAATTTCCAAGCGATCCTGATGACCTTAATTAGTTACTTCAGGTGTGTTTAATTAGACTTGGAGCTGAACTTTGCAAGAGAGTCGATCACCAGGAGTAGGATTGGGAACCCCTGCTTTACAGCTAAAAGCACGTTGCCAACCCCCTCAAAGTCTACTGTCAACCTAAGATGTGGAATACCAACCTGCCTATATAGCCTCCTGGGTGTTCCTTTGTTGTCTACCAGTCAAAGTGAGAATGTAGAAATGTTTTTAGAAGCACAACATGCCAATTAATTGTGCTCAAGTCTCAAAACTTTCAAATTTCAATGATTTGCTAATAGGGGGCGATCGTTGTAAACCCATGAACCAGTTTGTACATGGGCCTCACCTAATCTCAGAACAATATTGTGAATTTTTTGCTCAGATTTCAATGGCACATTTGACATAAAACAGTTTTTATTGTACTCAGCAACCAAGATCTCCACAAGAGGAAAAAAAAACATTATGTACACATTTATTATTAAATGCTATTACATGAATGGCATGTATTAGAATGCACTTTCAACCAGATATTTGCCACTGGTTTTCAAAAGGTGTTTTCTTGACACGTCGGAGCTGTCTTTCACTTGCTTTTAAACACTCTAAACAACTGGCATCAACAACCCACAAAGTTCTCACACTAATCACTTTGTCAGACAAATGGTTTAATTCACTTATCTGCTTAAACACATTTTATCACATCTAACTTGCAACTAAACCTGTGCTTGGTTTTGAGTTGTGTTTTTCAAAGTAATTAAACCACACCATTGGGAAGAAACCTTAAATTCTTAAACTTCATTTACAATCAATATAAATTTTAACACAAATCATAGCAACTCCACTCGGACCACACCCCTTTCGTCTATATTGCTATAAGCAATAAAGGATGTTCATCAACAACAGAGCCTGCAACCAAAGCCACAGCTCTATCTTTGATTCACTCTCAGAAAGGAGCATCAAAACTCATCATCGTGGGTTGGGAGACAAACGCTTTCAAAACACATTTCCAAGCAAAAAACTATAGAAATGATCCCTGAAAATATAGTCTTAAACTTTGAACGCAGCACAAACGGATTTCCATTCTGAAACAGCACTCCTCTAAGATGGTTTTGCACAGTTGACTTCTGTGGGCTATAAAGTTTGTGCAAACTTTCTGCACATTTTAGAGCAGGGGTGCCCAATCCTGCTCCAGCAAAATTCAGCTCCAACTCTAATCAAACACACCTGCCTTTAATTTCCAAGCGATCCTGATGACCTTAATTAGTTACTTCAGGTGTGTTTAATTAGACTTGGAGCTGAACTTTGCAAGAGAGTCGATCACCAGGAGTAGGATTGGGAACCACTGCTTTACAGCTAAAAGCACGTTGCCAACCCCCTCAAAGTCTACTGTCAACCTAAGATGTGGAATACCAACCTGCCTATATAGCCTCCTGGGTGCTCCTTTGTTGTCTACCAGTCAAAGTGAAAATGTAGAAAATCTTTTAGAAGCACAACATGCCAAATAATTGTGCTCAAGTCTCAAAACTTTCAAATTTCAATGATTTGCTAATAGGGGGCGATCGTTGTAAACCCATGAACCAGTTTGTACATGGGCCTCACCTAATCTCAGAACAATATTGTGAATTTTTTGCTCAGATTTCAATGGCACATTTGACATAAAACAATTCTTATTGTACTCAGCAACCAAGATCTCCACAAGAGGAAAAAAAACATTATGTAGACACTTATTATTAAATGCTATTACATGAATGGCATGTAATAGATTGCACTTTCAACCAGATATTTGCCACTGGTTTTCAAAAGGTGTTTTCTTGACACGTCGGAGGTGTCTTTCACTTGCTTTTAAACACTCTGAACAACTGGCATCAACAACCCACAAAGTTCTCACACTAATCACTTTGTCAAACAAATGGTTTAATTCACTTATCTTCTTAAAAACAATTTTATCACATCTAACTTGCAACTAAACCTGTGCTTGGTTTTGAGTTGTGTTTTTCAAAGTAACTAAACCACACCATAGGGAAGAAACCTTAAATTCTTAAACTTCATTTACAACCAACATAAATTTTAACACAAATCATAGCAACTCCACTCGGATCACACCCTTTTCGTCTATATTGCTATAAGCAATAAAAAACGCTCATCAACAACAGAGCCTGCAACCAAAGCCACAGCTCCATCTTTGATTCACTCTCAGAAAGGAGCATCACAACTCATCATCGTGGGTTGGGAGACAAACGCTTTCAAAACACATTTCCAAGCAAAAAAACTATAGAAATGATCCCTGAAAATATAGTCTTAAACTTAGAATGCAGCACAAACGGATTTCCATTCTGAAACAGCACTCCTCTAAGATGGTTTTGCACAGTTGACTTCTGTGGGCTTTAAAGTTTGTGCAAACTTTCTGCACATTTTAGAGCAGGTGTGCCCAATCCTGCTCCAGCAAATTCAGCTCCAACTCTAATCAAACACACCTGCCTTTAATTTCCAAGCGATCCTGATGACCTTAATTAGTTACTTCAGGTGTGTTTAATTAGACTTGGAGCTGAACTTTGCAAGAGAGTCGATCACCAGGAGTAGGATTGGGAACCCCTGCTTTACAGCTAAAAGCACGTTCCCAATCCCCTCAAAGTCTACTGTCAACCTAAGATGTGGAATACCAACCTGCCTATATAGCCTCCTGGGTGCTCCTTTGTTGTCTACCAGTCAAAGTGAAAATGTAGAAAATCTTTTAGAAGCACAACATGCCAAATAATTGCGCTCAAGTCTCAAAACTTTCAATGATTTGCTAATAGGCGGCGATCGTTGTAAACCCATGAACCAGTTTGTACATGGGCCTCACCTAATCTCAGAACAATATTGTGAATTTTTTTGCTCAGATTTCAATGGCACATTTGACATAAAACAATTCTTATTGTACTCAGCAACCAAGATCTCCACAAGAGGAAAAAAAAACATTATGTAGACACCTATTATCAAATGCTATTACATGAATGGCATGTAATAGATTGCACTTTCAACCAGATATTTGCCACTGGTTTTCAAAAGGTGTTTTCTTGACACGTCGGAGCTGTCTTTCACTTGCTTTTAAACACTCTGAACAACTGGCATCAACAACCCACAAAGTTCTCACACTAATCACTTTGTCAAACAAATGGTGTAATTCACTTATCTTCTTAAAAACAATTTTATCACATCTAACTTGCAACTAAACCTGTGCTTGGTTTTGAGTTGTGTTTTTCAAAGTAACTAAACCACACCATAGGGAAGAAACCTTAAATTCTTAAACTTCATTTACAACCAACATAAATTTTAACACAAATCATAGCAACTCCACTCGGATCACACCCTTTTCGTCTATATTGCTATAAGCAATAAAAAACGCTCATCAACAACAGAGCCTGCAACCAAAGCCACAGCTCCATCTTTGATTCACTCTCAGAAAGGAGCATCACAACTCATCATCGTGGGTTGGGAGACAAACGCTTTCAAAACACATTTCCAAGCAAAAAACTATAGAAATGATCCCTGAAAATATAGTCTTAAACTTAGAATGCAGCACAAACGGATTTCCATTCTGAAACAGCACTCCTCTAAGATGGTTTTGCACAGTTGACTTCTGTGGGCTATAAAGTTTGTGCAAACTTTCTGCACATTTTAGAGCAGGTGTGCCCAATCCTGCTCCAGCAAAATTCAGCTCCAACTCTAATCAAACACACCTGCCTTTAATTTCCAAGCGATCCTGATGACCTTAGTTAGTTACTTCAGGTGTGTTTAATTAGACTTGGAGCTGAACTTTGCAAGAGAGTCGATCACCAGGAGTAGGATTGGGAACCCCTGCTTTACAGCTAAAAGCACGTTCCCAATCCCTCAAAGTCTACTGTCAACCTAAGATGTGGAATACCAACCTGCCTATATAGCCTCCTGGGTGCTCCTTTGTTGTCTACCAGTCAAAGTGAAAATGTAGAAAATCTTTTAGAAGCACAACATGCCAAATAATTGTGCTCAAGTCTCAAAACTTTCAATGATTTGCTAATAGGCGGCGATCGTTGTAAACCCATGAACCAGTTTGTACATGGGCCTCACCTAATCTCAGAACAATATTGTGAATTTTTTTGCTCAGATTTCAATGGCACATTTGACATAAAACAATTTTATTGTACTCAGCAACCAAGATCTCCACAAGAGGAAAAAAACATTATGTACACACTTATTATTAAATGCTATTACATGAATGGCATGTATTAGAATGCACTTTCAACCAGATATTTGCCACTGGTTTTCAAAAGGTGTTTTCTTGACACGTCGGAGCTGTCTTTCCCTTGCTTTTAAACACTCTGAACAACTGGCATCAACAACCCACAAAGTTATCACACTAATCGCTTTGTCAGACAAATGGTTTAATTCACTTATCTGCTTAAAAACAATTTTATCACATCTAACTTGCAACTAAACCTGTGCTTGGTTTTGAGTTGTGTTTTTCAAAGTAACTTAACCACACCATTGGGAAGAAACCTTGAATTCTTAAACTTCATTTACAATCAATATAAATTTTAACACAAATCATAGCAACTCCACTCAGATCACACCCCTTTCGTCTATTTTGCTAGAAGCAATAAAGAACGTTCATCAACAACAGAGCCTGCAACCAAAGCCACAGCTCCATCTTTGATTCACTCTCAGAAAGGAGCATCACAACTCATCATCGTGGGTTGGGAGACAAACGCTTTCAAAACACATTTCCAAGCAAAAACTATAGAAATGATCCTGAAAATATAGTCTTAAACTTAGAATGCAGCACAAACGGATTTCCATTCTGAAACAGCACTCCTCTAAGATGGTTTTGCACAGTTGACTTCTGTGGGCTTTAAAGTTTGTGCAAACTTTCTGCAAATTTTAGAGCAGGGGTGCCCAATCCTGCTCCAGCAAAATTCAGCTCCAACTCTAATCAAACACACCTGCCTTTAATTTCCAAGCGATCCTGATGACCTTAATTAGTTACTTCAGGTGTGTTTAATTAGACTTGGAGCTGAACTTTGCAAGAGAGTCGATCACCAGGAGTAGGATTGGGAACCCCTGCTTTACAGCTAAAAGCACGTTCCCAATCCCCTCAAAGTCTACTGTCAACCTAAGATGTGGAATACCAACCTGCCTATATAGCCTCCTGGGTGCTCCTTTGTTGTCTACCAGTCAAAGTGAAAATGTAGAAAATCTTTTAGAAGCACAACATGCCAAATAATTGTGCTCAAGTCTCAAAACTTTCAATGATTTGCTAATAGGCGGCGATCGTTGTAAACCCATGAACCAGTTTGTACATGGGCCTCACCTAATCTCAGAACAATATTGTGAATTTTTTTGCTCAGATTTCAATGGCACATTTGACATAAAACAATTTTTATTGTACTCAGCAACCAAGATCTCCACAAGAGGAAAAAAAACATTATGTATGTTGGGTCTGGATGCCCCTTTAAGGTTCTTTACCTGCCCGAAGACAACTCAATAATTCAAGACTCAATAAGAGACACGAGAATTTGTTCCAAATGTGTAACTTGCAAGTGACGTCGCTTCAGTTGCAAGGGAAGCAAACTGTTTCCAGCTCTCTTCAGTTTGCTTCTGAAACGCAACCCCTCACACATCTTTATTTATACATAAAGAAAAAGCCACCCCCATAAAAAGGTTACAATAGGGCACATTCCTTTCTTGTGGGTGCTTGATCCTGATTAGATATCATTTAGGCGGAATCTGCTTGGGGGTGAGTTCAGCAAGAGTTCATCAAGGTGTCGGCTCTGGACAGTGTCCTGTCCTTTGTGAGCGTGTTGCTCTTTACACACACACACACACACACACACACACACAGAAGTTCTTCAAAACCATATTGATATATGAGACAATAATGTCAATAAATAGTACAAAACAAGAATAGTAGTTCCAACATTTTCCTCCTGTTTGACATTATTACACAATGATCATCAGAAACCTCCACTTCTCTGCAGTCTTACTTCACTGTACAGGGGAGCCCTTTGAACCCCTAGCCTACCATATTCCCTGCCTGACAGGGGCTCTTTCCCTGTTCTTCCTGTCCCTCGGGCCTCCTGCTGTAGCAGAGTGTAAGACACAATTGTGTTAGCAAGCATTTTTTTTTGTAACATTGATCTGATACAAGGGATTACACAGGTCCTGAATAAACAAAACAAAATCAAAACAACAATGATAGAAGCACAGATTTTCAAAAGATTTTTCCACCAGCTTCCTGAATTAAGCCATGACAGGGGCTCCCACTCTGATCCCACTCTACTATCTCTGGCCATTACCAACTACAAGTTGGGAATGTACGTACAACAGCTTTCCACATCCACTCGTCCGGGTGGCTGTCTGTCCATCTTTTCAGTCTCACAATGTTCCTTTTCACAGTTTTGATGATGATGGTGAGGAGGGCAGCAAAACCTACTACACACCCGAGTCCACTTACCACCCATTTGGGTTGGGGAACCCTGAGACCCATAGCTGGGAGTGAGGGATTAGTTGGTTTCTTCAGCAGCCAAAGGTTTTGATACCGGCCGACTTCCACCCTCACTCGAATCCCAGGCGTTCAGCAGTTTACAGTGGCTCTGGTGAATCCACGTGGCTTTCTCAGCGATTTTCAATGCCGTGGGTGTGGTCAGGAATACAGTATACGGCCCCTCCCACCTTGGTGACGACCAGTTCTTTCGTTTGATGACTTTCATCAACATGCTGTCACCGGTTTCACCTTTTGATCCTGTGGAGACAAAGGAGTATCTGGCAGGCCATTTGCACCTGCAACATCCATCAATTTCAGCATCTTACTCATAGCTTTTGCTACTGTCAGTGCGTCAGCCTGCTTGCTTGGTACAATTTCTACCCATTTAGAAAAAGGGTCAATCAGGACCAGACAATATTTATACTGTTGACATGGTGATAATTCAATGAAGTCCATGTGAATAAATTGAAAAGGGTGTTCTGGTGTTGGAAATTTACAGCGCTTAGGCCTAAATTTCCCTGTGAGTTGTGTTTGCAGCAGATCAAGCATGATCTACAAAAATTTTTTGAGTAATTTATAAAGCCTGGTGCATAGAAGTATTGTTCTACCCTGTGCACCATCCCTCCTGTTGACACATTCGCTTGCCTATGTGTCAATACTATGACTGTTTTAAACAAACTTCGTGATGAACATATTTTGCCTTTATATCTATAAAGTTAATTTCTCAATTCATCCCCTTCTTTGATCCACAGTTGTTGCTCTGTCTTAGGTTTCAGTGGTAATACCTTTACCAACCTGCACAAGGTCACCTATCAGGGCTAAGACCTGGGCCTGGGCTGTCTTAGACTTCCTATCTTTTAACACCTCTTGAGCTTGTGCAGCATAATTCATGATGGGTGTTACCCCATCGGTGGGTGTATTAACATTGTGCTTTCTAATAAAGCTGGAGATTGGTGGTAGAAAACCAGTGAGGAGGGCCTGCTTTAGGTGCTGTTGATAAGGGCTTGCTGCATCATCATTTATTGGTATTCCACTATTAGCTTGGAATACGGTTTCCATTCTTGATCTGTATTCAGATACATCTTCACCTTCTTTCTGTCTACACTGTGCTATTTTTGCATAGTCTGGCCTAGTAGCCAAACCAGTGGTGATTCTCAGGCATACTGCATCAAATGCATTAGTTAAAACATTTGAATTGGGTGCTAATGTTTCACCTCCAGCATTCTGTCCAGTATAGTCTCCCTTACGGCTCCATATCGATGTTTCAGACCCATTCTCAGCACCATATTTATTTCTGTTCCATTCAAATTGTAAGTGGTGACCAACATTTTAAGGTTATCTACCCATTGTATTATGTTATCGAGAGGACCTAGTCCATCGACTGCCTCTTTCAGCTCATTTTGGGACCAGGGCTATAAACCAACATGCATCTATTTTGGTCCCCATTCACTCCAAAATGAGGATTTGGGACCTGAATGGATGGGTAAAATTGACCCTGATCATGTTGGGGTATGTATGGTGGTGGGGAAGAGGTCCCTTTACTATAGCCATATTTCTGTTCATGTGCATGTAAAGCACTGACAGATTCATCATATGATGTTTGTTTGGGGCTAAATGCAGCATTTGTTGCAGTACTAGGGTCCCTATATCTTTCTTTGTGTCATCTCTGCGTGTATTGTTTGTTCTGTTTCATTCTGTATTCTGCGTATTTGCTCTATTCTTTGTTCCTCCTGTCGTGCCTCCTGTGCACGTAAAAAGCAGAGGTCGCCCACTATGTCACCTGGATCTTCTTTTGTAATGCACAAAACTGAGCCTTTTGATTTACTTTTCTCTCCTCTCCTGAGATCTTTTTCCAGCCTGCTCTAACCATTTCATTGCTTCAATTATTTGTAATTCGTACACCGAGCTTTTACTTCCCTTTTTAATGAGATGCATATTGTCAGTGCCTCAACCAATCTACTGCACTCAGGCAGAATTAACTTGCCTTGAAACCATGGATATTTCTTTGTCCATTCCACCAGGTATCTGCAGCTACCGGGGCATATGTTTCCATGAATTTAGCATCTCCTGACAGTTTACTGTTATCGTTCCCCATTTTTAGGTATGATTCAATGATAAACCACACGTTGAATGAAATCGTCCACTATACCAAGCTTCTACAGGCTCTAATAGTCTGCATGGTATAGCCGTTTAACTCAACCAGTTTTCTCAATTTTGAATCATACCACCCTTTAAATTCTATGTGAAAGTCACTGTTTCACGATAATGTGAAGAAAGATTCAACTAGTGACTTTTCCTAATGTTCCCCTTTAATTTATTGATTTCCTTGTAAAATCAATAACATACATACTATCATTCATACCATTCACACAAAATTTTCCTCAGTCGACGACAAAACGTATCTAACGTTTTGCTCAGAAATTTTAATCTGTTGCGGAACTGACATCTAGCCGGGCATCTAGCCTCGTCCGGGCGAAACTTATCGCTGTGTAACTAACACTCAATCAGAAAAACACTGAGATGTAGGCATCTAGCCTTATGAGTCGACAACAAGACGTATCTAACATTTTACACAGAAATTTTTATTCTATTGCAGCAATCAGAAGAAAAACACTGAAATGTAGACATCTAGCCTTATGAGTCGACAACAAGACGTATCTAACATTTTACACAGAAATTTTTATTCTGTTGCAGCAATCAGAAGAAAAACACTGAAATGTAGACATCTAGCCTTGTGGGTCAACGACAAAACGCATCTAACGTTTTACTCAGAAATTTTATTCTGTTGCGGAACTGACATCTAGTCGGGCATCTAGCCTCGTCCGGCGAAACTTATCGCTGTGTAACTAACACTCAATCAGAAAAACACTGACATGTAGACATCTAGCCTCATGGGTCGACGACAAAAACGTATCTAACGTTTTACTTAGAATCTGTTGCGGAACTGACATCTAGCCGGGCATCTAGCCTCGTCCGAGCGAAACTTATCGCTCAGTGTAACTAACACTCAATCAGAAAACAGGCATCTAGCCTTGTCCGGGACACAACTCTATTGCATGCATTCAAACAACGATTTATAATTACCTGATTAGCGCTGAGATGTCTTCTGTAAGTGGTCACCGTCAGACAGCGCAGAAGTAGATTTTTGCAGACGGAGATTCACTGACCTCCCACGAATTCACGAGGAGGATTTTTAGACAGGCGTCTATTGCCCGACTCTGCGCAGAGATATTCTCTCAGGTCCTCTCCGTCCTCCTCTTCTCCGATCTGCCATGTTGGTAACGGGCGGAAACACCAAATTAATGTTGGGTCTGGATGCCCTTTAAGGTTCTTTACCTGCCCGAAGACAACTCAATAATTCAAGACTCAATAAGAGACACGAGAATTTGTTCCAAATGTGTAACTTGCAAGTGACGTCGCTTCAGTTGCAAGGGAAGCAAACTGTTTCCAGCTCTCTTCAGTTTGCTTCTGAAACGCAGCCCCTCACACATCTTTATTTATACATAAAGAAAAAGCCACCCCCATAAAAAGGTTACAATAGGGCACATTCCTTTCTTGTGGGTGCTTGATCCTGATTAGATATCATTTAGGCGGAATCTGCTTGGGGGTGAGTTCAGCAAGAGTTCATCAAGGTGTCGGCTCTGGACAGTGTCCTGTCCTTTGTGAGCGTGTTGCTCTTTACACACACACACACACACACACACAGAAGTTCTTCAAAACCATATTGATATATGAGACAATAATGTCAATAAAAGTACAAAACAAGAATAGTAGTTCCAACAATGTAGACACTTAATATTAAATGCCATTACATGAATGGCATGTAATAGATTGCACTTTCAACCAGATATTTGCCACTGGTTTTCAAAAGGTGTTTTCTTGACACGTCGGAGCTGTCTTTCACTTGCTTTTAAACACTCTGAACAACTGGCATCAACAACCCACAAAGTTATCACACTAATCACTTTGTCAGACAAATGGTTTAATTCACTTATCTGCTTAAAAACAATTTTATCACATCTAACTTGCAACTAAACCTGTGCTTGGTTTTGAGTTGTGTTTTTCAAAGTAACTTAACCACACCATTGGGAAGAAACCTTGAATTCTTAAACTTCATTTACAATCAATATAAATTTTAACACAAATCATAGCAACTCCACTCAGATCACACCCCTTTCGTCTATATTGCTAGAAGCAATAAAGAACGTTCATCAACAACAGAGCCTGCAACCAAAGCCACAGCTCCATCTTTGATTCACTCTCAGAAAGGAGCATCACAACTCATCATCATGGGTTGGGAGACAAACGCTTTCAAAACACATTTCCAAGCAAAAAACTATAGAAATGATCCCTAAAAATATAGTCTTAAACTTAGAATGCAGCACAAACGGATTTCCATTCTGAAACAGCACTCCTCTAAGATGGTTTTGCACAGTTGACTTCTGTGGGCTTTAAAGTTTGTGCAAACTTTCTGCACATTTTAGAGCAGGTGTGCCCAATCCTGCTTCAGCAAAATTCAGCTCCAACTCTAATCAAACACACCTGCCTTTAATTTCCAAGCGATCCTGATGACCTTAATTAGTTACTTCAGGTGTGTTTAATTAGACTTGGAGCTGAACTTTGCAAGAGAGTGGATCACCAGGAGTAGGATTGGGAACCCCTGCTTCACAGCTAAAAGCACGTTCCCAATCCCCTCAAAGTCTAATGTCAACCTAAGATGTGGAATACCAACCTGCCTATATAGCCTCCTGGGTGCTCCTTTGTTGTCTACCAGTCAAAGTGAAAATGTAGAAAATCTTTTAGAAGCACAACATGCCAAATAATTGTGCTCAAGTCTCAAAACTTTCAATGATTTGATAATAGGCGGCGATCGTTGTAAACCCATGAACCAGTTTGTACATGGGCCTCACCTAATCTCAGAACAATATTGTGAATTTTTTTGCTCAGATTTCAATGGCACATTTGACATAAAACAATTCTTATTGTACTCAGCAACCAAGATCTCCACAAGAGGAAAAAAAACATTATGTAGACACCTATTATTAAATGCTATTACATGAATGGCATGTAATAGATTGCACTTTCAACCAGATATTTGCCACTGGTTTTCAAAGGTGTTTTCTTGACACGTCGGAGCTGTCTTTCACTTGCTTTTAAACACTCTGAACAACTGGCATCAACAACCCACAAAGTTATCACACTAATCACTTTGTCAGACAAATGGTTTAATTCACTTATCTGCTTAAAAACAATTTTATCACATCTAACTTGCAATTAAACCTGTGCTTGGTTTTGAGTTGTGTTTTTCAAAGTAACTTAACCACACCATTGGGAAGAAACCTTGAATTCTTAAACTTCATTTACAATCAATATAAATTTTAACACAAATCATAGCAACTCCACTCAGATCACACCCCTTTCGTCTATATTGCTAGAAGCAATAAAGAACGTTCATCAACAACAGAGCCTGCAACCAAAGCCACAGCTCCATCTTTGATTCACTCTCAGAAAGGAGCATCACAACTCATCATCGTGGGTTGGGAGACAAACGCTTTCAAAACACATTTCCAAGCAAAAAACTATAGAAATGATCCCTGAAAATATAGTCTTAAACTTAGAACGCAGCACAAACGGATTTCCATTCTGAAACAGCACTCCTCTAAGATGGTTTTGCACAGTTGACTTCTGTGGGCTTTAAAGTTTGTGCAAACTTTCTGCACATTTTAGAGCAGGTGTGCCCAATCCTGCTTCAGCAAAATTCAGCTCCAACTCTAATCAAACACACCTGCCTTTAATTTCCAAGCGATCCTGATGACCTTAATTAGTTACTTCAGGTGTGTTTAATTAGACTTGGAGCTGAACTTTGCAAGAGAGTCGATCACCAGGAGTAGGATTGGGAACCCCTGCTTTACAGCTAAACACGTTCCCAATCCCCTCAAAGTCTACTGTCAACCTAAGATGTGGAATACCAACCTGCCTATATAGCCTCCTGGGTGCTCCTTTGTTGTCTACCAGTCAAAGTGAAAATGTAGAAAATCTTTTAGAAGCACAACATGCCAAATAATTGTGCTCAAGTCTCAAAACTTTCAATGATTTGCTAATAGGCGGCGATCGTTGTAAACCCATGAACCAGTTTGTACATGGGCCTCACCTAATCTCAGAACAATATTGTGAATTTTTTTGCTCAGATTTCAATGGCACATTTGACATAAAACAATTTTTATTGTACTCAGCAACCAAGATCTCCACAAGAGGAAAAAAAACATTATGTACACACTTATTATTAAATGCTATTACATGAATGGCATGTAATAGATTGCACTTTCAACCAGATATTTGCCACTGGTTTTCAAAAGGTGTTTTCTTGACACGTCGGAGCTGTCTTTCACTTGCTTTTAAACACTCTGAACAACTGGCATCAACAACCCACAAAGTTCTCACACTAATCACTTTGTCAGACAAATGGTTTAATTCACTTATCTGCTTAAAACTATTTTATCACATCTAATTTGCAATTAAACCTGTGTTTGGTTTTGAGTCGTGTTTTTCAAAGTAACTGAACCACATCATTGGGAAGAAACCTTAAATTCTTAAACTTTATTTGCAATCAATATAAACTTTAACACAAATCATAGCAACTCCACTCGGACCACACCCCTTTCGTCTATATTGCTATAAGCAATAAAGAACGTTCATCAACAACAGAGCCTGCAACCAAAGCCACAGCTCTATCTTTGATTCACTCTCAGAAAGGAGCATCACAACTCATCATCGTGGGTTGGGAGACAAACGCTTTCAAAACACATTTCCAAGCAAAAAACTATAGAAATGATCCCTGAAAATATAGTCTTAAACTTAGAATGCAGCACAAACGGATTTCCATTCTGAAACAGCACTCCTCTAAGATGGTTTTGCACAGTTGACTTCTGTGGGCTTTAAAGTTTGTGCAAACTTTCTGCAAATTTTAGAGCAGGGGTGCCCAATCCTGCTCCAGCAAAATTCAGCTCCAACTCTAATCAAACACACCTGCCTTTAATTTCCAAGCGATCCTGATGACCTTAATTAGTTACTTCAGGTGTGTTTAATTAGACTTGGAGCTGAACTTTGCAAGAGAGTCGATCACCAGGAGTAGGATTGGGAACCCCTGCTTTACAGCTAAAAGCACGTTCCCAATCCCCTCAAAGTCTACTGTCAACCTAAGATGTGGAATACCAACCTGCCTATATAGCCTCCTGGGTGCTCCTTTGTTGTCTACCAGTCAAAGTGAAAATGTAGAAAATCTTTTAGAAGCACAACATGCCAAATAATTGTGCTCAAGTCTCAAAACTTTCAATGATTTGCTAATAGGCGGCGATCGTTGTAAACCCATGAACCAGTTTGTACATGGGCCTCACCTAATCTCAGAACAATATTGTGAATTTTTTTGCTCAGATTTCAATGGCACATTTGACATAAAACAATTTTTATTGTACTCAGCAACCAAGATCTCCACAAGAGGAAAAAAAACATTATGTACACACTTATTATTAAATGCTATTACATGAATGGCATGTATTAGAATGCACTTTCAACCAGATATTTGCCACTGGTTTTCAAAAGGTGTTTTCTTGACACGTCGGAGCTGTCTTTCACTTGCTTTTAAACACTCTGAACAACTGGCATCAACAACCCACAAAGTTCTCACACTAATCACTTTGTCAAACAAATGGTTTAATTCACTTATCTTCTTAAAAACAATTTTATCACATCTAACTTGCAACTAAACCTGTGCTTGGTTTTGAGTTGTGTTTTTCAAAGTAACTAAACCACACCATTGGGAAGAAACCTTAAATTCTTAAACTTCATTTACAATCAATATAAATTTTAACACAAATCATAGCAACTCCACTCGGACCACACCCCTTTCGTCTATATTGCTATAAGCAATAAAGGATGTTCATCAACAACAGAGCCTGCAACCAAAGCCACAGCTCTATCTTTGATTCACTCTCAGAAAGGAGCATCAAAACTCATCATCGTGGGTTGGGAGACAAACGCTTTCAAAACACATTTCCAAGCAAAAAACTATAGAAATGATCCCTAAAAATATAGTCTTAAACTTAGAATGCAGCACAAACGGATTTCCATTCTGAAACAGCACTCCTCTAAGATGGTTTTGCACAGTTGACTTCTGTGGGCTTTAAAGTTTGTGCAAACTTTCTGCACATTTTAGAGCAGGTGTGCCCAATCCTGCTTCAGCAAAATTCAGCTCCAACTCTAATCAAACACACCTGCCTTTAATTTCCAAGCGATCCTGATGACCTTAATTAGTTACTTCAGGTGTGTTTAATTAGACTTGGAGCTGAACTTTGCAAGAGAGTCGATCACCAGGAGTAGGATTGGGAACCCCTGCTTTACAGCTAAAAGCACGTTCCCAATCCCCTCAAAGTCTACTGTCAACCTAAGATGTGGAATACCAACCTGCCTATATAGCCTCCTGGGTGCTCCTTTGTTGTCTACCAGTCAAAGTGAAAATGTAGAAAATCTTTTAGAAGCACAACATGCCAAATAATTGTGCTCAAGTCTCAAAACTTTCAATGATTTGATAATAGGCGGCGATCGTTGTAAACCCATGAACCAGTTTGTACATGGGCCTCACCTAATCTCAGAACAATATTGTGAATTTTTTTGCTCAGATTTCAATGGCACATTTGACATAAAACAATTCTTATTGTACTCAGCAACCAAGATCTCCACAAGAGGAAAAAAACATTATGTAGACACTTATTATTAAATGCTATTACATGAATGGCATGTAATAGATTGCACTTTCAACCAGATATTTGCCACTGGTTTTCAAAAGGTGTTTTCTTGACACGTCGGAGCTGTCTTTCACTTGCTTTTAAACACTCTGAACAACTGGCATCAACAACCCCACAAAGTTATCACACTAATCACTTTGTCAGACAAATGGTTTAATTCACTTATCTGCTTAAAAACAATTTTATCACATCTAACTTGCAATTAAACCTGTGCTTGGTTTTGAGTTGTGTTTTTCAAAGTAACTTAACCACACCATTGGGAAGAAACCTTGAATTCTTAAACTTCATTTACAATCAATATAAATTTTAACACAAATCATAGCAACTCCACTCAGATCACACCCCTTTCGTCTATATTGCTAGAAGCAATAAAGAACGTTCATCAACAACAGAGCCTGCAACCAAAGCCACAGCTCCATCTTTGATTCACTCTCAGAAAGGAGCATCACAACTCATCATCGTGGGTTGGGAGACAAACACTTTCAAAACACATTTCCAAGCAAAAAACTATAGAAATGATCCCTGAAAATATAGTCTTAAACTTTGAACGCAGCACAAACGGATTTCCATTCTGAAACAGCACTCCTCTAAGATGGTTTTGCACAGTTGACTTCTGTGGGCTTTAAAGTTTGTGCAAACTTTCTGCACATTTTAGAGCAGGTGTGCCCAATCCTGCTCCAGCAAAATTCAGCTCCAACTCTAATCAAACACACCTGCCTTTAATTTCCAAGCGATCCTGATGACCTTAATTAGTTACTTCAGGTGTGTTTAATTAGACTTGGAGCTGAACTTTGCAAGAGAGTCGATCACCAGGAGTAGGATTGGGAACCCCTGCTTTACAGCTAAAAGCACGTTCCCAATCCCCTCAAAGTCTACTGTCAACCTAAGATGTGGAATACCAACCTGCCTATATAGCCTCCTGGGTGCTCCTTTGTTGTCTACCAGTCAAAGTGAAAATGTAGAAAATCTTTTAGAAGCACAACATGCCAAATAATTGTGCTCAAGTCTCAAAACTTTCAAATTTCAATGATTTGCTAATAGGGGGCGATCGTTGTAAACCCATGAACCAGTTTGTACATGGGCCTCACCTAATCTCAGAACAATATTGTGAATTTTTTTGCTCAGATTTCAATGGCACATTTGACATAAAACAATTCTTATTGTACTCAGCAACCAAGATCTCCACAAGAGGAAAAAAAACATTATGTAGACACTTATTATTAAATGCTATTACATGAATGGCATGTAATAGATTGCACTTTCAACCAGATATTTGCCACTGGTTTTCAAAAGGTGTTTTCTTGACACGTCGGAGCTGTCTTTCACTTGCTTTTAAACACTCTGAACAACTGGCATCAACAACCCACAAAGTTCTCACACTAATCACTTTGTCAGACAAATGGTTTAATTCACTTATCTGCTTAAAACTATTTTATCACATCTAATTTGCAATTAAACCTGTGTTTGGTTTTGAGTTGTGTTTTTCAAAGTAACTGAACCACATCATTGGGAAGAAACCTTAAATTCTTAAACTTTATTTGCAATCAATATAAACTTTAACACAAATCATAGCAACTCCACTCGGACCACACCCTTTTCGTCTATATTGCTATAAGCAATAAAGAACGTTCATCAACAACAGAGCCTGCAACCAAAGCCACAGCTCCATCTTTGATTCACTCTCAGAAAGGAGCATCACAACTCATCATCGTGGGTTGGGAGACAAACGCTTTCAAAACACATTTCCAAGCAAAAAACTATAGAAATGATCCCTGAAAATATAGTCTTAAACTTAGAATGCAGCACAAACGGATTTCCATTCTGAAACAGCACTCCTCTAAGATGGTTTTGCACAGTTGACTTCTGTGGGCTTTAAAGTTTGTGCAAACTTTCTGCACATTTTAGAGCAGGTGTGCCCAATCCTGCTCCAGCAAAATTCAGCTCCAACTCTAATCAAACACACCTGCCTTTAATTTCCAAGCGATCCTGATGACCTTAATTAGTTACTTCAGGTGTGTTTAATTAGACTTGGAGCTGAACTTGCAAGAGAGTCGATCACCAGGAGTAGGATTGGGAACCCCTGCTTTACAGCTAAAAGCACGTTCCCAATCCCCTCAAAGTCTACTGTCAACCTAAGATGTGGAATACCAACCTGCCTATATAGCCTCCTGGGTGCTCCTTTGTTGTCTACCAGTCAAAGTGAAAATGTAGAAAATCTTTTAGAAGCACAACATGCCAAATAATTGTGCTCAAGTCTCAAAACTTTCAAATTTCAATGATTTGCTAATAGGCGGCGATCGTTGTAAACCCATGAACCAGTTTGTACATGGGCCTCACCTAATCTCAGAACAATATTGTGAATTTTTTTGCTCAGATTTCAATGGCACATTTGACATAAAACAATTTTTATTGTACTCAGCAACCAAGATCTCCACAAGAGGAAAAAAAAACATTATGTACACACTTATTATTAAATGCTATTACATGAATGGCATGTATTAGAATGCACTTTCAACCAGATATTTGCCACTGGTTTTCAAAAGGTGTTTTCTTGACACGTCGGAGCTGTCTTTCACTTGCTTTTAAACACTCTGAACAACTGGCATCAACAACCCACAAAGTTCTCACACTAATCACTTTGTCAGACAAATGGTTTAATTCACTTATCTGCTTAAAAACAATTTTATCACATCTAACTTGCAACTAAACCTGTGCTTGGTTTTGAGTTGTGTTTTTCAAAGTAACTAAACCACACCATTGGGAAGAAACCTTAAATTCTTAAACTTCATTTACAATCAATATAAATTTTAACACAAATCATAGCAACTCCACTCGGACCACACCCCTTTCGTCTATATTGCTATAAGCAATAAAGAACGTTCATCAACAACAGAGCCTGCAACCAAAGCCACAGCTCTATCTTTGATTCACTCTCAGAAAGGAGCATCACAACTCATCATCGTGGGTTGGGAGACAAACGCTTTCAAAACACATTTCCAAGCAAAAAACTATAGAAATGATCCTGAAAATATAGTCTTAAACTTTGAACGCAGCACAAACGGATTTCCATTCTGAAACAGCACTCCTCTAAGATGGTTTTGCACAGTTGACTTCTGTGGGCTTTAAAGTTTGTGCAAACTTTCTGCACATTTTAGAGCAGGTGTGCCCAATCCTGCTCCAGCAAAATTCAGCTCAACTCTAATCAAACACACCTGCCTTTAATTTCCAAGCGATCCTGATGACCTTAATTAGTTACTTCAGGTGTGTTTAATTAGACTTGGAGCTGAACTTTGCAAGAGAGTCGATCACCAGGAGTAGGATTGGGAACCCCTGCTTTACAGCTAAAAGCACGTTCCCAATCCCCTCAAAGTCTACTGTCAACCTAAGATGTGGAATACCAACCTGCCTATATAGCCTCCTGGGTGCTCCTTTGTTGTCTACCAGTCAAAGTGAAAATGTAGAAAATCTTTTAGAAGCACAACATGCCAAATAATTGTGCTCAAGTCTCAAAACTTTCAATGATTTGCTAATAGGCGGCGATCGTTGTAAACCCATGAACCAGTTTGTACATGGGCCTCACCTAATCTCAGAACAATATTGTGAATTTTTTTGCTCAGATTTCAATGGCACATTTGACATAAAACAATTTTTATTGTACTCAGCAACCAAGATCTCCACAAGAGGAAAAAAAACATTATGTACACACTTATTATTAAATGCTATTACATGAATGGCATGTAATAGATTGCACTTTCAACCAGATATTTGCCACTGGTTTTCAAAAGGTGTTTTCTTGACACGTCGGAGCTGTCTTTCACTTGCTTTTAAACACTCTGAACAACTGGCATCAACAACCCACAAAGTTATCACACTAATCACTTTGTCAGACAAATGGTTTAATTCACTTATCTGCTTAAAAACAATTTTATCACATCTAACTTGCAATTAAACCTGTGCTTGGTTTTGAGTTGTGTTTTTCAAAGTAACTGAACCACACCATTGGGAAGAAACCTTGAATTCTTAAACTTCATTTACAATCAATATAAATTTTAACACAAATCATAGCAACTCCACTCAGATCACACCCCTTTCGTCTATATTGCTATAAGCAATAAAGAACGTTCATCAACAACAGAGCCTGCAACCAAAGCCACAGCTCCATCTTTGATTCACTCTCAGAAAGAAGCATCACAACTCATCATCGTGGGTTGGGAGACAAACGCTTTCAAAAAACACATTTCAAGCAAAAAACTATAGAAATGATCCTGAAAATATAGTCTTAAACTTAGAATGCAGCACAAACGGATTTCCATTCTGAAACAGCACTCCTCTAAGATGGTTTTGCACAGTTGACTTCTGTGGGCTTTAAAGTTTGTGCAAACTTTCTGCACATTTTAGAGCAGGTGTGCCCAATCCTGCTCCAGCAAAATTCAGCTCAACTCTAATCAAACACACCTGCCTTTAATTTCCAAGCGATCCTGATGACCTTAATTAGTTACTTCAGGTGTGTTTAATTAGACTTGGAGCTGAACTTTGCAAGAGAGTCGATCACCAGGAGTAGGATTGGGAACCCCTGCTTTACAGCTAAAAGCACGTTCCCAATCCCCTCAAAGTCTACTGTCAACCTAAGATGTGGAATACCAACCTGCCTATATAGCCTCCTGGGTGCTCCTTTGTTGTCTACCAGTCAAAGTGAAAATGTAGAAAATCTTTTAGAAGCACAACATGCCAAATAATTGTGCTCAAGTCTCAAAACTTTTCAATGATTTGCTAATAGGGGCGATCGTTGTAAACCCATGAACCAGTTTGTACATGGGCCTCACCTAATCTCAGAACAATATTGTGAATTTTTTTGCTCAGATTTCAATGGCACATTTGACATAAAACAATTCTTATTGTACTCAGCAACCAAGATCTCCACAAGAGGAAAAAAAAAAACATTATGTAGACACTTATTATTAAATGCTATTACATGAATGGCATGTAATAGATTGCACTTTCAACCAGATATTTGCCACTGGTTTTCAAAAGGTGTTTTCTTGACACGTCGGAGCTGTCTTTCACTTGCTTTTAAACACTCTGAACAACTGGCATCAACAACCCACAAAGTTATCACACTAATCACTTTGTCAGACAAATGGTTTAATTCACTTATCTGCTTAAAAACAATTTTATCACATCTAACTTGCAACTAAACCTGTGCTTGGTTTTGAGTTGTGTTTTTCAAAGTAACTAAACCACACCATTGGGAAGAAACCTTAAATTCTTAAACTTCATTTACAATCAATATAAATTTTAACACAAATCATAGCAACTCCACTCGGATCACACCCCTTTCGTCTATATTGCTATAAGCAATAAAGAACGTTCATCAACAACAGAGCCTGCAACCAAAGCCACAGCTCCATCTTTGATTCACTCTCAGAAAGGAGCATCACAACTCATCATCGTGGGTTGGGAGACAAACGCTTTCAAAACACATTTCCAAGCAAAAAACTATAGAAATGATCCTGAAAATATAGTCTTAAACTTTGAATGCAGCACAAACGGATTTCCATTCTGAAACAGCACTCCTCTAAGATGGTTTTGCACAGTTGACTTCTGTGGGCTTTAAAGTTTGTGCAAACTTTCTGCACATTTTAGAGCAGGTGTGCCCAATCCTGCTCCAGCAAAATTCAGCTCAACTCTAATCAAACACACCTGCCTTTAATTTCCAAGCGATCCTGATGACCTTAATTAGTTACTTCAGGTGTGTTTAATTAGACTTGGAGCTGAACTTTGCAAGAGAGTCGATCACCAGGAGTAGGATTGGGAACCCCTGCTTTACAGCTAAAAGCACGTTCCCAATCCCCTCAAAGTCTACTGTCAACCTAAGATGTGGAATACCAACCTGCCTATATAGCCTCCTGGGTGCTCCTTTGTTGTCTACCAGTCAAAGTGAAAATGTAGAAAATCTTTTAGAAGCACAACATGCCAAATAATTGTGCTCAAGTCTCAAAACTTTCAATGATTTGCTAATAGGGGCGATCGTTGTAAACCCATGAACCAGTTTGTACATGGGCCTCACCTAATCTCAGAACAATATTGTGAATTTTTTTGCTCAGATTTCAATGGCACATTTGACATAAAACAATTCTTATTGTACTCAGCAACCAAGATCTCCACAAGAGGAAAAAAAACATTATGTAGACACTTATTATTAAATGCTATTACATGAATGGCATGTAATAGATTGCACTTTCAACCAGATATTTGCCACTGGTTTTTCAAAGGTGTTTTCTTGACACGTCGGAGCTGTCTTTCACTTGCTTTTAAACACTCTGAACAACTGGCATCAACAACCCACAAAGTTATCACACTAATCACTTTGTCAGACAAATGGTTTAATTCACTTATCTGCTTAAAACTATTTTATCACATCTAATTTGCAATTAAACCTGTGTTTGGTTTTGAGTTGTGTTTTTCAAAGTAACTAAACCACACCATTGGGAAGAAACCTTAAATTCTTAAACTTCATTTACAATCAATATAAATTTTAACACAAATCATAGCAACTCCACTCAGACACACACCTTTTCGTCTATATTGCTATAAGCAATAAAGAACGTTCATCAACAACAGAGCCTGCAACCAAAGCCACAGCTCCATCTTTGATTCACTCTCAGAAAGGAGCATCACAACTCATCATCGTGGGTTGGGAGACAAACGCTTTCAAAACACATTTCCAAGCAAAAACTATAGAAATGATCCCTGAAAATATAGTCTTAAACTTTGAATGCAGCACAAACGGATTTCCATTCTGAAACAGCACTCCTCTAAGATGGTTTTGCACAGTTGACTTCTGTGGGCTTTAAAGTTTGTGCAAACTTTCTGCACATTTTAGAGCAGGTGTGCCCAATCCTGCTCCAGCAAAATTCAGCTCAACTCTAATCAAACACACCTGCCTTTAATTTCCAAGCGATCCTGATGACCTTAATTAGTTACTTCAGGTGTGTTTAATTAGACTTGGAGCTGAACTTTTGCAAGAGAGTCGATCACCAGGAGTAGGATTGGGAACCCCTGCTTTACAGCTAAAAGCACGTTCCCAATCCCCTCAAAGTCTACTGTCAACCTAAGATGTGGAATACCAACCTGCCTATATAGCCTCCTGGGTGCTCCTTTGTTGTCTACCAGTCAAAGTGAAAATGTAGAAAATCTTTTAGAAGCACAACATGCCAAATAATTGTGCTCAAGTCTCAAAACTTTCAATGATTTGCTAATAGGCGGCGATCGTTGTAAACCCATGAACCAGTTTGTACATGGGCCTCACCTAATCTCAGAACAATATTGTGAATTTTTTGCTCAGATTTCAATGGCACATTTGACATAAAACAATTTTATTGTACTCAGCAACCAAGATCTCCACAAGAGGAAAAAAACATTATGTAGACACTTATTATTAAATGCTATTACATGAATGGCATGTAATAGATTGCACTTTCAACCAGATATTTGCCACTGGTTTTCAAAAGGTGTTTTCTTGACACGTCGGAGCTGTCTTTCACTTGCTTTTAAACACTCTGAACAACTGGCATCAACAACCCACAAAGTTATCACACTAATCACTTTGTCAGACAAATGGTTTAATTCACTTATCTGCTTAAAAACAATTTTATCACATCTAACTTGCAATTAAACCTGTGCTTGGTTTTGAGTTGTGTTTTTCAAAGTAACTAAACCACACCATTGGGAAGAAACCTTAAATTCTTAAACTTCATTTACAATCAATATAAATTTTAACACAAATCATAGCAACTCCACTCGGACCACACCCCTTTCGTCTATATTGCTATAAGCAATAAAGAACGTTCATCAACAACAGAGCCTGCAACCAAAGCCACAGCTCTATCTTTGATTCACTCTCAGAAAGGAGCATCACAACTCATCATCGTGGGTTGGGAGACAAACGCTTTCAAAACACATTTCCAAGCAAAAAACTATAGAAATGATCCCTGAAAATATAGTCTTAAACTTAGAATGCAGCACAAACGGATTTCCATTCTGAAACAGCACTCCTCTAAGATGGTTTTGCACAGTTGACTTCTGTGGGCTTTAAAGTTTGTGCAAACTTTCTGCACATTTTAGAGCAGGTGTGCCCAATCCTGCTCCAGCAAAATTCAGCTCAACTCTAATCAAACACACCTGCCTTTAATTTCCAAGCGATCCTGATGACCTTAATTAGTTACTTCAGGTGTGTTTAATTAGACTTGGAGCTGAACTTTGCAAGAGAGTCGATCACCAGGAGTAGGATTGGGAACCCCTGCTTTACAGCTAAAAGCACGTTCCCAATCCCCTCAAAGTCTACTGTCAACCTAAGATGTGGAATACCAACCTGCCTATATAGCCTCCTGGGTGCTCCTTTGTTGTCTACCAGTCAAAGTGAAAATGTAGAAAATCTTTTAGAAGCACAACATGCCAAATAATTGTGCTCAAGTCTCAAAACTTTCAATGATTTGCTAATAGGCGGCGATCGTTGTAAACCCATGAACCAGTTTGTACATGGGCCTCACCTAATCTCAGAACAATATTGTGAATTTTTTTGCTCAGATTTCAATGGCACATTTGACATAAAACAATTTTTATTGTACTCAGCAACCAAGATCTCCACAAGAGGAAAAAAACATTATGTAGACACTTATTATTAAATGCTATTACATGAATGGCATGTAATAGATTGCACTTTCAACCAGATATTTGCCACTGGTTTTCAAAGGTGTTTTCTTGACACGTCGGAGCTGTCTTTCACTTGCTTTTAAACACTCTGAACAACTGGCATCAACAACCCACAAAGTTATCACACTAATCACTTTGTCAGACAAATGGTTTAATTCACTTATCTGCTTAAAAACAATTTTATCACATCTAACTTGCAACTAAACCTGTGCTTGGTTTTGAGTTGTGTTTTTCAAAGTAACTAAACCACACCATTGGGAAGAAACCTTAAATTCTTAAACTTCATTTACAATCAATATAAATTTTAACACAAATCATAGCAACTCCACTCAGATCACACCCCTTTCGTCTATATTGCTAGAAGCAATAAAGAACGTTCATCAACAACAGAGCCTGCAACCAAAGCCACAGCTCCATCTTTGATTCACTCTCAGAAAGGAGCATCACAACTCATCATCGTGGGTTGGGAGACAAACGCTTTCAAAACACATTTCCAAGCAAAAAACTATAGAAATGATCCTGAAAATATAGTCTTAAACTTTGAATGCAGCACAAACGGATTTCCATTCTGAAACAGCACTCCTCTAAGATGGTTTTGCACAGTTGACTTCTGTGGGCTTTAAAGTTTGTGCAAACTTTCTGCACATTTTAGAGCAGGTGTGCCCAATCCTGCTCCAGCAAAATTCAGCTCAACTCTAATCAAACACACCTGCCTTTAATTTCCAAGCGATCCTGATGACCTTAATTAGTTACTTCAGGTGTGTTTAATTAGACTTGGAGCTGAACTTTTGCAAGAGAGTCGATCACCAGGAGTAGGATTGGGAACCCCTGCTTTACAGCTAAAAGCACGTTCCCAATCCCCTCAAAGTCTACTGTCAACCTAAGATGTGGAATACCAACCTGCCTATATAGCCTCCTGGGTGCTCCTTTGTTGTCTACCAGTCAAAGTGAAAATGTAGAAAATCTTTTAGAAGCACAACATGCCAAATAATTGTGCTCAAGTCTCAAAACTTTCAATGATTTGCTAATAGGCGGCGATCGTTGTAAACCCATGAACCAGTTTGTACATGGGCCTCACCTAATCTCAGAACAATATTGTGAATTTTTTTGCTCAGATTTCAATGGCACATTTGACATAAAACAATTTTTATTGTACTCAGCAACCAAGATCTCCACAAGAGGAAAAAAAACATTATGTAGACACTTATTATTAAATGCTATTACATGAATGGCATGTAATAGATTGCACTTTCAACCAGATATTTGCCACTGGTTTTCAAAAGGTGTTTTCTTGACACGTCGGAGCTGTCTTTCACTTGCTTTTAAACACTCTGAACAACTGGCATCAACAACCCACAAAGTTATCACACTAATCACTTTGTCAGACAAATGGTTTAATTCACTTATCTGCTTAAAAACAATTTTATCACATCTAACTTGCAACTAAACCTGTGCTTGGTTTTGAGTTGTGTTTTTCAAAGTAACTTAACCACACCATTGGGAAGAAACCTTGAATTCTTAAACTTCATTTACAATCAATATAAATTTTAACACAAATCATAGCAACTCCACTCAGATCACACCCTTTCGTCTATATTGCTATAAGCAATAAAGAACGTTCATCAACAACAGAGCCTGCAACCAAAGCCACAGCTCCATCTTTGATTCACTCTCAGAAAGGAGCATCACAACTCATCATCGTGGGTTGGGAGACAAACGCTTTCAAAACACATTTCCAAGCAAAAAACTATAGAAATGATCCTGAAAATATAGTCTTAAACTTAGAATGCAGCACAAACGGATTTCCATTCTGAAACAGCACTCCTCTAAGATGGTTTTGCACAGTTGACTTCTGTGGGCTTTAAAGTTTGTGCAAACTTTCTGCACATTTTAGAGCAGGTGTGCCCAATCCTGCTGCCAGCAAAATTCAGCTCCAACTCTAATCAAACACACCTGCCTTTAATTTCCAAGCGATCCTGATGACCTTAATTAGTTACTTCAGGTGTGTTTAATTAGACTTGGAGCTGAACTTTGCAAGAGAGTCGATCACCAGGAGTAGGATTGGGAACCCCTGCTTTACAGCTAAAAGCACGTTCCCAATCCCCTCAAAGTCTACTGTCAACCTAAGATGTGGAATACCAACCTGCCTATATAGCCTCCTGGGTGCTCCTTTGTTGTCTACCAGTCAAAGTGAAAATGTAGAAAATCTTTTAGAAGCACAACATGCCAAATAATTGTGCTCAAGTCTCAAAACTTTCAATGATTTGCTAATAGGCGGCGATCGTTGTAAACCCATGAACCAGTTTGTACATGGGCCTCACCTAATCTCAGAACAATATTGTGAATTTTTTTGCTCAGATTTCAATGGCACATTTGACATAAAACAATTTTTATTGTACTCAGCAACCAAGATCTCCACAAGAGGAAAAAAACATTATGTAGACACTTATTATTAAATGCTATTACATGAATGGCATGTAATAGATTGCACTTTCAACCAGATATTTGCCACTGGTTTTCAAAAGGTGTTTTCTTGACACGTCGGAGCTGTCTTTCACTTGCTTTTAAACACTCTGAACAACTGGCATCAACAACCCACAAAGTTATCACACTAATCACTTTGTCAGACAAATGGTTTAATTCACTTATCTGCTTAAAAACAATTTTATCACATCTAACTTGCAACTAAACCTGTGCTTGGTTTTGAGTTGTGTTTTTCAAAGTAACTAAACCACACCATTGGGAAGAAACCTTAAATTCTTAAACTTCATTTACAATCAATATAAATTTTAACACAAATCATAGCAACTCCACTCGGACCACACCTTTCGTCTATATTGCTATAAGCAATAAAGAACGTTCATCAACAACAGAGCCTGCAACCAAAGCCACAGCTCTATCTTTGATTCACTCTCAGAAAGGAGCATCACAACTCATCATCGTGGGTTGGGAGACAAACGCTTTCAAAACACATTTCCAAGCAAAAACTATAGAAATGATCCCTGAAAATATAGTCTTAAACTTAGAATGCAGCACAAACGGATTTCCATTCTGAAACAGCACTCCTCTAAGATGGTTTTGCACAGTTGACTTCTGTGGGCTTTAAAGTTTGTGCAAACTTTCTGCACATTTTAGAGCAGGTGTGCCCAATCCTGCTCCAGCAAAATTCAGCTCCAACTCTAATCAAACACACCTGCCTTTAATTTCCAAGCGATCCTGATGACCTTAATTAGTTACTTCAGGTGTGTTTAATTAGACTTGGAGCTGAACTTGCAAGAGAGTCGATCACCAGGAGTAGGATTGGGAACCCCTGCTTTACAGCTAAAAGCACGTTCCCAATCCCCTCAAAGTCTACTGTCAACCTAAGATGTGGAATACCAACCTGCCTATATAGCCTCCTGGGTGCTCCTTTGTTGTCTACCAGTCAAAGTGAAAATGTAGAAAATCTTTTAGAAGCACAACATGCCAAATAATTGTGCTCAAGTCTCAAAACTTTCAATGATTTGCTAATAGGCGGCGATCGTTGTAAACCCATGAACCAGTTTGTACATGGGCCTCACCTAATCTCAGAACAATATTGTGAATTTTTTTGCTCAGATTTCAATGGCACATTTGACATAAAACAATTTTTATTGTACTCAGCAACCAAGATCTCCACAAGAGGAAAAAAAACATTATGTACACACTTATTATTAAATGCTATTACATGAATGGCATGTATTAGAATGCACTTTCAACCAGATATTTGCCACTGGTTTTCAAAAGGTGTTTTCTTGACACGTCGGAGCTGTCTTTCACTTGCTTTTAAACACTCTGAACAACTGGCATCAACAACCCACAAAGTTCTCACACTAATCACTTTGTCAGACAAATGGTTTAATTCACTTATCTGCTTAAAAACAATTTTATCACATCTAACTTGCAACTAAACCTGTGCTTGGTTTTGAGTTGTGTTTTTCAAAGTAACTAAACCACACCATTGGGAAGAAACCTTAAATTCTTAAACTTCATTTACAATCAATATAAATTTTAACACAAATCATAGCAACTCCACTCGGACCACACCCCTTTCGTCTATATTGCTATAAGCAATAAAGAACGTTCATCAACAACAGAGCCTGCAACCAAAGCCACAGCTCTATCTTTGATTCACTCTCAGAAAGGAGCATCACAACTCATCATCGTGGGTTGGGAGACAACGCTTTCAAAACACATTTCCAAGCAAAAAACTATAGAAATGATCCTGAAAATATAGTCTTAAACTTTGAATGCAGCACAAACGGATTTCCATTCTGAAACAGCACTCCTCTAAGATGGTTTTGCACAGTTGACTTCTGTGGGCTTTAAAGTTTGTGCAAACTTTCTGCACATTTTAGAGCAGGTGTGCCCAATCCTGCTCCAGCAAAATTCAGCTCAACTCTAATCAAACACACCTGCCTTTAATTTCCAAGCGATCCTGATGACCTTAATTAGTTACTTCAGGTGTGTTTAATTAGACTTGGAGCTGAACTTTGCAAGAGAGTCGATCACCAGGAGTAGGATTGGGAACCCCTGCTTTACAGCTAAAAGCACGTTCCCAATCCCCTCAAAGTCTACTGTCAACCTAAGATGTGGAATACCAACCTGCCTATATAGCCTCCTGGGTGCTCCTTTGTTGTCTACCAGTCAAAGTGAAAATGTAGAAAATCTTTTAGAAGCACAACATGCCAAATAATTGTGCTCAAGTCTCAAAACTTTCAATGATTTGCTAATAGGCGGCGATCGTTGTAAACCCATGAACCAGTTTGTACATGGGCCTCACCTAATCTCAGAACAATATTGTGAATTTTTTTGCTCAGATTTCAATGGCACATTTGACATAAAACAATTTTTATTGTACTCAGCAACCAAGATCTCCACAAGAGGAAAAAAAAAAACATTATGTACACACTTATTATTAAATGCTATTACATGAATGGCATGTAATAGAATGCACTTTCAACCAGATATTTGCCACTGGTTTTCAAAAGGTGTTTTCTTGACACGTCGGAGCTGTCTTTCACTTGCTTTTAAACACTCTGAACAACTGGCATCAACAACCCACAAAGTTATCACACTAATCACTTTGTCAGACAAATGGTTTAATTCACTTATCTGCTTAAAAACAATTTTATCACATCTAACTTGCAACTAAACCTGTGCTTGGTTTTGAGTTGTGTTTTTCAAAGTAACTAAACCACACCATTGGGAAGAAACCTTAAATTCTTAAACTTCATTTACAATCAATATAAATTTTAACACAAATCATAGCAACTCCACTCGGACCACACCCCTTTCGTCTATATTGCTATAAGCAATAAAGAACGTTCATCAACAACAGAGCCTGCAACCAAAGCCACAGCTCCATCTTTGATTCACTCTCAGAAAGGAGCATCACAACTCATCATCGTGGGTTGGGAGACAAACGCTTTCAAAACACATTTCCAAGCAAAAAACTATAGAAATGATCCCTGAAAATATAGTCTTAAACTTAGAATGCAGCACAAACGGATTTCCATTCTGAAACAGCACTCCTCTAAGATGGTTTTGCACAGTTGACTTCTGTGGGCTTTAAAGTTTGTGCAAACTTTCTGCACATTTTAGAGCAGGTGTGCCCAATCCTGCTCCAGCAAAATTCAGCTCCAACTCTAATCAAACACACCTGCCTTTAATTTCCAAGCGATCCTGATGACCTTAATTAGTTACTTCAGGTGTGTTTAATTAGACTTGGAGCTGAACTTTGCAAGAGAGTCGATCACCAGGAGTAGGATTGGGAACCCCTGCTTTACAGCTAAAAGCACGTTCCCAATCCCCTCAAAGTCTACTGTCAACCTAAGATGTGGAATACCAACCTGCCTATATAGCCTCCTGGGTGCTCCTTTGTTGTCTACCAGTCAAAGTGAAAATGTAGAAAATCTTTTAGAAGCACAACATGCCAAATAATTGTGCTCAAGTCTCAAAACTTTCAATGATTTGCTAATAGGGGGCGATCGTTGTAAACCCATGAACCAGTTTGTACATGGGCCTCACCTAATCTCAGAACAATATTGTGAATTTTTTGCTCAGATTTCAATGGCACATTTGACATAAAACAATTCTTATTGTACTCAGCAACCAAGATCTCCACAACAGGAAAAAAAACATTATGTAGACACCTATTATTAAATGCTATTACATGAATGGCATGTAATAGATTGCACTTTCAACCAGATATTTGCCACTGGTTTTCAAAAGGTGTTTTCTTGACACGTCGGAGCTGTCTTTCACTTGCTTTTAAACACTCTGAACAACTGGCATCAACAACCCACAAAGTTATCACACTAATCACTTTGTCAGACAAATGGTTTAATTCACTTATCTGCTTAAAAACAATTTTATCACATCTAACTTGCAACTAAACCTGTGCTTGGTTTTGAGTTGTGTTTTTCAAAGTAACTTAACCACACCATTGGGAAGAAACCTTAAATTCTTAAACTTCATTTACAATCAATATAAATTTTAACACAAATCATAGCAACTCCACTCGGACCACACCCCTTTCGTCTATATTGCTATAAGCAATAAAGAACGTTCATCAACAACAGAGCCTGCAACCAAAGCCACAGCTCCATCTTTGATTCACTCTCAGAAAGGAGCATCACAACTCATCATCGTGGGTTGGGAGACAAACGCTTTCAAAACACATTTCCAAGCAAAAAACTATAGAAATGATCCTGAAAATATAGTCTTAAACTTAGAATGCAGCACAAACGGATTTCCATTCTGAAACAGCACTCCTCTAAGATGGTTTTGCACAGTTGACTTCTGTGGGCTTTAAAGTTTGTGCAAACTTTCTGCACATTTTAGAGCAGGTGTGCCCAATCCTGCTCCAGCAAAATTCAGCTCCAACTCTAATCAAACACACCTGCCTTTAATTTCCAAGCGATCCTGATGACCTTAATTAGTTACTTCAGGTGTGTTTAATTAGACTTGGAGCTGAACTTTGCAAGAGAGTCGATCACCAGGAGTAGGATTGGGAACCCCTGCTTTACAGCTAAAAGCACGTTCCCAATCCCCTCAAAGTCTACTGTCAACCTAAGATGTGGAATACCAACCTGCCTATATAGCCTCCTGGGTGCTCCTTTGTTGTCTACCAGTCAAAGTGAAAATGTAGAAAATCTTTTAGAAGCACAACATGCCAAATAATTGTGCTCAAGTCTCAAAACTTTCAATGATTTGCTAATAGGCGCGATCGTTGTAAACCCATGAACCAGTTTGTACATGGGCCTCACCTAATCTCAGAACAATATTGTGAATTTTTTGCTCAGATTTCAATGGCACATTTGACATAAAACAATTTTTATTGTACTCAGCAACCAAGATCTCCACAAGAGGAAAAAAACATTATGTACACACTATTATTAAATGCTATTACATGAATGGCATGTATTAGAATGCACTTTCAACCAGATATTTGCCACTGGTTTTCAAAAGGTGTTTTCTTGACACGTCGGAGCTGTCTTTCACTTGCTTTTAAACACTCTGAACAACTGGCATCAACAACCCACAAAGTTCTCACACTAATCACTTTTGTCAGACAAATGGTTTAATTCACTTATCTGCTTAAAAACAATTTTATCACATCTAACTTGCAACTAAACCTGTGCTTGGTTTTGAGTTGTGTTTTTCAAAGTAACTAAACCACACCATTGGGAAGAAACCTTAAATTCTTAAACTTCATTTACAATCAATATAAATTTTAACACAAATCATAGCAACTCCACTCAGACCACACCCTTTCGTCTATATTGCTATAAGCAATAAAGAACGTTCATCAACAACAGAGCCTGCAACCAAAGCCACAGCTCCATCTTTGATTCACTCTCAGAAAGGAGCATCACAACTCATCATCGTGGGTTGGGAGACAAACGCTTTCAAAACACATTTCCAAGCAAAAAACTATAGAAATGATCCTGAAAATATAGTCTTAAACTTTAGAATGCAGCACAAACGGATTTCCATTCTGAAACAGCACTCCTCTAAGATGGTTTTGCACAGTTGACTTCTGTGGGCTTTAAAGTTTGTGCAAACTTTCTGCACATTTTAGAGCAGGTGTGCCCAATCCTGCTCCAGCAAAATTCAGCTCCAACTCTAATCAAACACACCTGCCTTTAATTTCCAAGCGATCCTGATGACCTTAATTAGTTACTTCAGGTGTGTTTAATTAGACTTGGAGCTGAACTTTGCAAGAGAGTCGATCACCAGGAGTAGGATTGGGAACCCCTGCTTTACAGCTAAAAGCACGTTCCCAATCCCCTCAAAGTCTACTGTCAACCTAAGATGTGGAATACCAACCTGCCTATATAGCCTCCTGGGTGCTCCTTTGTTGTCTACCAGTCAAAGTGAAAATGTAGAAAATCTTTTAGAAGCACAACATGCCAAATAATTGTGCTCAAGTCTCAAAACTTTCAATGATTTGCTAATAGGCGGCGATCGTTGTAAACCCATGAACCAGTTTGTACATGGGCCTCACCTAATCTCAGAACAATATTGTGAATTTTTTTGCTCAGATTTCAATGGCACATTTGACATAAAACAATTTTATTGTACTCAGCAACCAAGATCTCCACAAGAGGAAAAAAACATTATGTAGACACTTAATATTAAATGCTATTACATGAATGGCATGTAATAGATTGCACTTTCAACCAGATATTTGCCACTGGTTTTCAAAAGGTGTTTTCTTGACACGTCGGAGCTGTCTTTCACTTGCTTTTAAACACTCTGAACAACTGGCATCAACAACCCACAAAGTTATCACACTAATCACTTTGTCAGACAAATGGTTTAATTCACTTATCTGCTTAAAAACAATTTTATCACATCTAACTTGCAACTAAACCTGTGCTTGGTTTTGAGTTGTGTTTTTCAAAGTAACTTAACCACACCATTGGGAAGAAACCTTGAATTCTTAAACTTCATTTACAATCAATATAAATTTTAACACAAATCATAGCAACTCCACTCAGATCACACCCCTTTCGTCTATATTGCTATAAGCAATAAAGAACGTTCATCAACAACAGAGCCTGCAACCAAAGCCACAGCTCCATCTTTGATTCACTCTCAGAAAGGAGCATCACAACTCATCATCGTGGGTTGGGAGACAAACGCTTTCAAAACACATTTCCAAGCAAAAACTATAGAAATGATCCCTGAAAATATAGTCTTAAACTTAGAATGCAGCACAAACGGATTTCCATTCTGAAACAGCACTCCTCTAAGATGGTTTTGCACAGTTGACTTCTGTGGGCTTTAAAGTTTGTGCAAACTTTCTGCACATTTTAGAGCAGGTGTGCCCAATCCTGCTCCAGCAAAATTCAGCTCCAACTCTAATCAAACACACCTGCCTTTAATTTCCAAGCGATCCTGATGACCTTAATTAGTTACTTCAGGTGTGTTTAATTAGACTTGGAGCTGAACTTTGCAAGAGAGTCGATCACCAGGAGTAGGATTGGGAACCCCTGCTTTACAGCTAAAAGCACGTTCCCAATCCCCTCAAAGTCTACTGTCAACCTAAGATGTGGAATACCAACCTGCCTATATAGCCTCCTGGGTGCTCCTTTGTTGTCTACCAGTCAAAGTGAAAATGTAGAAAATCTTTTAGAAGCACAACATGCCAAATAATTGTGCTCAAGTCTCAAAACTTTCAATGATTTGCTAATAGGCGGCGATCGTTGTAAACCCATGAACCAGTTTGTACATGGGCCTCACCTAATCTCAGAACAATATTGTGAATTTTTTGCTCAGATTTCAATGGCACATTTGACATAAAACAATTCTTATTGTACTCAGCAACCAAGATCTCCACAAGAGGAAAAAAAACATTATGTAGACACTTATTATTAAATGCTATTACATGAATGGCATGTAATAGATTGCACTTTCAACCAGATATTTGCCACTGGTTTTCAAAAGGTGTTTTCTTGACACGTCGGAGCTGTCTTTCACTTGCTTTTAAACACTCTGAACAACTGGCATCAACAACCCACAAAGTTATCACACTAATCACTTTGTCAGACAAATGGTTTAATTCACTTATCTGCTTAAAAACAATTTTATCACATCTAATTTGCAATTAAACCTGTGTTTGGTTTTGAGTTGTGTTTTTCAAAGTAACTAAACCACACCATTGGGAAGAAACCTTAAATTCTTAAACTTCATTTACAATCAATATAAATTTTAACACAAATCATAGCAACTCCACTCAGATCACACCCCTTTCGTCTATATTGCTATAAGCAATAAAGAACGTTCATCAACAACAGAGCCTGCAACCAAAGCCACAGCTCTATCTTTGATTCACTCTCAGAAAGGAGCATCACAACTCATCATCGTGGGTTGGGAGACAAACGCTTTCAAAACACATTTCCAAGCAAAAAACTATAGAAATGATCCCTGAAAATATAGTCTTAAACTTAGAATGCAGCACAAACGGATTTCCATTCTGAAACAGCACTCCTCTAAGATGGTTTTGCACAGTTGACTTCTGTGGGCTTTAAAGTTTGTGCAAACTTTCTGCACATTTTAGAGCAGGTGTGCCCAATCCTGCTCCAGCAAAATTCAGCTCAACTCTAATCAAACACACCTGCCTTTAATTTCCAAGCGATCCTGATGACCTTAATTAGTTACTTCAGGTGTGTTTAATTAGACTTGGAGCTGAACTTTGCAAGAGAGTCGATCACCAGGAGTAGGATTGGGAACCCTGCTTTACAGCTAAAAGCACGTTCCCAATCCCCTCAAAGTCTACTGTCAACCTAAGATGTGGAATACCAACCTGCCTATATAGCCTCCTGGGTGCTCCTTTGTTGTCTACCAGTCAAAGTGAAAATGTAGAAAATCTTTTAGAAGCACAACATGCCAAATAATTGTGCTCAAGTCTCAAAACTTTCAATGATTTGCTAATAGGCGGCGATCGTTGTAAACCCATGAACCAGTTTGTACATGGGCCTCACCTAATCTCAGAACAATATTGTGAATTTTTTTGCTCAGATTTCAATGGCACATTTGACATAAAACAATTTTTATTGTACTCAGCAACCAAGATCTCCACAAGAGGAAAAAAACATTATGTACACACTTATTATTAAATGCTATTACATGAATGGCATGTATTAGAATGCACTTTCAACCAGATATTTGCCACTGGTTTTCAAAAGGTGTTTTCTTGACACGTCGGAGCTGTCTTTCACTTGCTTTTAAACACTCTGAACAACTGGCATCAACAACCCACAAAGTTCTCACACTAATCACTTTGTCAGACAAATGGTTTAATTCACTTATCTGCTTAAAAACAATTTTATCACATCTAACTTGCAACTAAACCTGTGCTTGGTTTTGAGTTGTGTTTTTCAAAGTAACTAAACCACACCATTGGGAAGAAACCTTAAATTCTTAAACTTCATTTACAATCAATATAAATTTTAACACAAATCATAGCAACTCCACTCGGACCACACCCTTTCGTCTATATTGCTATAAGCAATAAAGAACGTTCATCAACAACAGAGCCTGCAACCAAAGCCACAGCTCCATCTTTGATTCACTCTCAGAAAGGAGCATCACAACTCATCATCGTGGGTTGGGAGACAAACGCTTTCAAAACACATTTCCAAGCAAAAAACTATAGAAATGATCCCTGAAAATATAGTCTTAAACTTTAGAATGCAGCACAAACGGATTTCCATTCTGAAACAGCACTCCTCTAAGATGGTTTTGCACAGTTGACTTCTGTGGGCTTTAAAGTTTGTGCAAACTTTCTGCACATTTTAGAGCAGGTGTGCCCAATCCTGCTCCAGCAAAATTCAGCTCAACTCTAATCAAACACACCTGCCTTTAATTTCCAAGCGATCCTGATGACCTTAATTAGTTACTTCAGGTGTGTTTAATTAGACTTGGAGCTGAACTTTGCAAGAGAGTCGATCACCAGGAGTAGGATTGGGAACCCCTGCTTTACAGCTAAAAGCACGTTCCCAATCCCCTCAAAGTCTACTGTCAACCTAAGATGTGGAATACCAACCTGCCTATATAGCCTCCTGGGTGCTCCTTTGTTGTCTACCAGTCAAAGTGAAAATGTAGAAAATCTTTTAGAAGCACAACATGCCAAATAATTGTGCTCAAGTCTCAAAACTTTCAATGATTTGCTAATAGGCGGCGATCGTTGTAAACCCATGAACCAGTTTGTACATGGGCCTCACCTAATCTCAGAACAATATTGTGAATTTTTTTGCTCAGATTTCAATGGCACATTTGACATAAAACAATTTTTATTGTACTCAGCAACCAAGATCTCCACAAGAGGAAAAAAAAACATTATGTACACACTTATTATTAAATGCTATTACATGAATGAATGGTATGTAATAGATTGCACTTTCAACCAGATATTTGCCACTGGTTTTCAAAAGGTGTTTTCTTGACACGTCGGAGCTGTCTTTCACTTGCTTTTAAACACTCTGAACAACTGGCATCAACAACCCACAAAGTTATCACACTAATCGCTTTGTCAGACAAATGGTTTAATTCACTTATCTGCTTAAAAACAATTTTATCACATCTAACTTGCAACTAAACCTGTGCTTGGTTTTGAGTTGTGTTTTTCAAAGTAACTAAACCACACCATTGGGAAGAAACCTTAAATTCTTAAACTTCATTTACAATCAATATAAATTTTAACACAAATCATAGCAACTCCACTCGGATCACACCCTTTTCGTCTATATTGCTATAAGCAATAAAGAACGTTCATCAACAACAGAGCCTGCAACCAAAGCCACAGCTCCATCTTTGATTCACTCTCAGAAAGGAGCATCACAACTCATCATCGTGGGTTGGGAGACAAACGCTTTCAAAACACATTTCCAAGCAAAAACTATAGAAATGATCCTGAAAATATAGTCTTAAACTTTGAACGCAGCACAAACGGATTTCCATTCTGAAACAGCACTCCTCTAAGATGGTTTTGCACAGTTGACTTCTGTGGGCTTTAAAGTTTGTGCAAACTTTCTGCACATTTTAGAGCAGGTGTGCCCAATCCTGCTCCAGCAAAATTCAGCTCCAACTCTAATCAAACACACCTGCCTTTAATTTCCAAGCGATCCTGATGACCTTAATTAGTTACTTCAGGTGTGTTTAATTAGACTTGGAGCTGAACTTTGCAAGAGAGTCGATCACCAGGAGTAGGATTGGGAACCCCTGCTTTACAGCTAAAAGCACGTTCCCAATCCCCTCAAAGTCTACTGTCAACCTAAGATGTGGAATACCAACCTGCCTATATAGCCTCCTGGGTGCTCCTTTGTTGTCTACCAGTCAAAGTGAAAATGTAGAAAATCTTTTAGAAGCACAACATGCCAAATAATTGTGCTCAAGTCTCAAAAAACTTTCAATGATTTGCTAATAGGGGGCGATCGTTGTAAACCCATGAACCAGTTTGTACATGGGCCTCACCTAATCTCAGAACAATATTGTGAATTTTTTTGCTCAGATTTCAATGGCACATTTGACATAAAACAATTCTTATTGTACTCAGCAACCAAGATCTCCACAAGAGGAAAAAAAACATTATGTAGACACTTATTATTAAATGCTATTACATGAATGGCATGTAATAGATTGCACTTTCAACCAGATATTTGCCACTGGTTTTCAAAAGGTGTTTTCTTGACACGTCGGAGCTGTCTTTCACTTGCTTTTAAACACTCTGAACAACTGGCATCAACAACCCACAAAGTTATCACACTAATCACTTTGTCAGACAAATGGTTTAATTCACTTATCTGCTTAAAAACAATTTTATCACATCTAACTTGCAACTAAACCTGTGCTTGGTTTTGAGTTGTGTTTTTCAAAGTAACTTAACCACACCATTGGGAAGAAACCTTGAATTCTTAAACTTAATTTACAATCAATATAAATTTTAACACAAATCATAGCAACTCCACCCAGATCACACCCTTTTCGTCTATTTTGCTAGAAGCAATAAAGAACGTTCATCAACAACAGAGCCTGCAACCAAAGCCACAGCTCCATCTTTGATTCACTCTCAGAAAGGAGCATCACAACTCATCATCGTGGGTTGGGAGACAAACGCTTTCAAAACACATTTCCAAAGCAAAAACTATAGAAATGATCCTGAAAATATAGTCTTAAACTTTGAACGCAGCACAAACGGATTTCCATTCTGAAACAGCACTCCTCTAAGATGGTTTTGCACAGTTGACTTCTGTGGGCTTTAAAGTTTGTGCAAACTTTCTGCACATTTTAGAGCAGGTGTGCCCAATCCTGCTCCAGCAAAATTCAGCTCCAACTCTAATCAAACACACCTGCCTTTTATTTCCAAGCGATCCTGATGACCTTATTTAGTTACTTCAGGTGTGTTTAATTAGACTTGGAGCTGAACTTTGCAAGAGAGTCGATCACCAGGAGTAGGATTGGGAACCCCTGCTTTACAGCTAAAAGCACGTTCCCAATCCCCTCAAAGTCTACTGTCAACCTAAGATGTGGAATACCAACCTGCCTATATAGCCTCCTGGGTGCTCCTTTGTTGTCTACCAGTCAAAGTGAAAATGTAGAAAATCTTTTAGAAGCACAACATGCCAAATAATTGTGCTCAAGTCTCAAAACTTTCAATGATTTGCTAATAGGCGGCGATCGTTGTAAACCCATGAACCAGTTTGTACATGGGCCTCACCTAATCTCAGAACAATATTGTGAATTTTTTTGCTCAGATTTCAATGGCACATTTGACATAAAACAATTTTTATTGTACTCAGCAACCAAGATCTCCACAAGAGAAAAAAAAAAACATTATGTACACACTTATTATTAAATGCTATTACATGAATGGCATGTATTAGAATGCACTTTCAACCAGATATTTGCCACTGGTTTTCAAAAGGTGTTTTCTTGACACGTCGGAGCTGTCTTTCACTTGCTTTTAAACACTCTGAACAACTGGCATCAACAACCCACAAAGTTCTCACACTAATCACTTTGTCAGACAAATGGTTTAATTCACTTATCTGCTTAAAAACAATTTTATCACATCTAACTTGCAACTAAACCTGTGCTTGGTTTTGAGTTGTGTTTTTCAAAGTAACTAAACCACACCATTGGGAAGAAACCTTAAATTCTTAAACTTCATTTACAATCAATATAAATTTTAACACAAATCATAGCAACTCCACTCAGACCACACCCCTTTCATCTATATTGCTATAAGCAATAAAGAACGTTCATCAACAACAGAGCCTGCAACCAAAGCCACAGCTCCATCTTTGATTCACTCTCAGAAAGGAGCATCACAACTCATCATCGTGGGTTGGGAGACAAACGCTTTCAAAACACATTTCCAAGCAAAAAACTATAGAAATGATCCCTGAAAATATAGTCTTAAACTTTGAACGCAGCACAAACGGATTTCCATTCTGAAACAGCACTCCTCTAAGATGGTTTTGCACAGTTGACTTCTGTGGGCTTTAAAGTTTGTGCAAACTTTCTGCACATTTTAGAGCAGGTGTGCCCAATCCTGCTCCAGCAAAATTCAGCTCCAACTCTAATCAAACACACCTGCCTTTAATTTCCAAGCGATCCTGATGACCTTAATTAGTTACTTCAGGTGTGTTTAATTAGACTTGGAGCTGAACTTTGCAAGAGAGTCGATCACCAGGAGTAGGATTGGGAACCCCTGCTTTACAGCTAAAAGCACGTTCCCAATCCCCTCAAAGTCTACTGTCAACCTAAGATGTGGAATACCAACCTGCCTATATAGCCTCCTGGGTGCTCCTTTGTTGTCTACCAGTCAAAGTGAAAATGTAGAAAATCTTTTAGAAGCACAACATGCCAAATAATTGTGCTCAAGTCTCAAAACTTTCAATGATTTGATTTGCTAATAGGGGCGATCGTTGTAAACCCATGAACCAGTTTGTACATGGGCCTCACCTAATCTCAGAACAATATTGTGAATTTTTTGCTCAGATTTCAATGGCACATTTGACATAAAACAATTTTATTGTACTCAGCAACCAAGATCTCCACAAGAGGAAAAAAACATTATGTACACACTTATTATTAAATGCTATTACATGAATGGCATGTAATAGAATGCACTTTCAACCAGATATTTGCCACTGGTTTTCAAAAGGTGTTTTCTTGACACGTCGGAGCTGTCTTTCACTTGCTTTTAAACACTCTGAACAACTGGCATCAACAACCCACAAAGTTATCACACTAATCACTTTGTCAGACAAATGGTTTAATTCACTTATCTGCTTAAAAACAATTTTATCACATCTAACTTGCAACTAAACCTGTGCTTGGTTTTGAGTTGTGTTTTTCAAAGTAACTAAACCACACCATTGGGAAGAAACCTTAAATTCTTAAACTTCATTTACAATCAATATAAATTTTAACACAAATCATAGCAACTCCACTCGGACCACACCCTTTTTCGTCTATATTGCTATAAGCAATAAAGAACGTTCATCAACAACAGAGCCTGCAACCAAAGCCACAGCTCCATCTTTGATTCACTCTCAGAAAGGAGCATCACAACTCATCATCGTGGGTTGGGAGACAAACGCTTTCAAAACACATTTCCAAGCAAAAAACTATAGAAATGATCCCTGAAAATATAGTCTTAAACTTAGAATGCAGCACAAACGGATTTCCATTCTGAAACAGCACTCCTCTAAGATGGTTTTGCACAGTTGACTTCTGTGGGCTTTAAAGTTTGTGCAAACTTTCTGCACATTTTAGAGCAGGTGTGCCCAATCCTGCTCCAGCAAAATTCAGCTCCAACTCTAATCAAACACACCTGCCTTTAATTTCCAAGCGATCCTGATGACCTTAATTAGTTCTTTCAGGTGTGTTTAATTAGACTTGGAGCTGAACTTTGCAAGAGAGTCGATCACCAGGAGTAGGATTGGGAACCCCTGCTTTACAGCTAAAAGCACGTTCCCAATCCCCTCAAAGTCTACTGTCAACCTAAGATGTGGAATACCAACCTGCCTATATAGCCTCCTGGGTGCTCCTTTGTTGTCTACCAGTCAAAGTGAAAATGTAGAAAATCTTTTAGAAGCACAACATGCCAAATAATTGTGCTCAAGTCTCAAAACTTTCAATGATTCAATAATTTGCTAATAGGGCGATCGTTGTAAACCCATGAACCAGTTTGTACATGTGCCTCACCTAATCTCAGAACAATATTGTGAATTTTTTTGCTCAGATTTCAATGGCACATTTGACATAAAACAATTTTTATTGTACTCAGCAACCAAGATCTCCACAAGAGGAAAAAAAACATTATGTAGACACTTATTATTAAATGCTATTACATGAATGGCATGTAATAGAATGCACTTTCAACCAGATATTTGCCACTGGTTTTCAAAAGGTGTTTTCTTGACACGTCGGAGCTGTCTTTCACTTGCTTTTAAACACTCTGAACAACTGGCATCAACAACCCACAAAGTTCTCACACTAATCACTTTGTCAGACAAATGGTTTAATTCACTTATCTGCTTAAAACTATTTCATCACATCTAACTTGCAACTAAACCTGTGCTTGGTTTTGAGTTGTGTTTTTCAAAGTAACTAAACCACACCATTGGGAAGAAACCTTAAATTCTTAAACTTCATTTACAATCAATATAAATTTTAACACAAATCATAGCAACTCCACTCGGACCACACCCCTTTCGTCTATATTGCTATAAGCAATAAAGAACGTTCATCAACAACAGAGCCTGCAACCAAAGCCACAGCTCCATCTTTGATTCACTCTCAGAAAGGAGCATCACAACTCATCATCGTGGGTTGGGAGACAAACGCTTTCAAAACACATTTCCAAGCAAAAAACTATAGAAATGATCCCTGAAAATATAGTCTTAAACTTTGAACGCAGCACAAACGGATTTCCATTCTGAAACAGCACTCCTCTAAGATGGTTTTGCACAGTTGACTTCTGTGGGCTTTAAAGTTTGTGCAAACTTTCTGCACATTTTAGAGCAGGTGTGCCCAATCCTGCTCCAGCAAAATTCAGCTCCAACTCTAATCAAACACACCTGCCTTTAATTTCCAAGCGATCCTGATGACCTTAATTAGTTACTTCAGGTGTGTTTAATTAGACTTGGAGCTGAACTTTTGCAAGAGAGTCGATCACCAGGAGTAGGATTGGGAACCCCTGCTTTACAGCTAAAAGCACGTTCCCAATCCCCTCAAAGTCTACTGTCAACCTAAGATGTGGAATACCAACCTGCCTATATAGCCTCCTGGGTGCTCCTTTGTTGTCTACCAGTCAAAGTGAAAATGTAGAAAATCTTTTAGAAGCACAACATGCCAAATAATTGTGCTCAAGTCTCAAAAAACTTTCTTTCAATGATTTGCTAATAGGCGGCGATCGTTGTAAACCCATGAACCAGTTTGTACATGGGCCTCACCTAATCTCAGAACAATATTGTGAATTTTTTTGCTCAGATTTCAATGGCACATTTGACATAAAACAATTTTTATTGTACTCAGCAACCAAGATCTCCACAAGAGGAAAAAAACATTATGTACACACTTATTATTAAATGCTATTACATGAATGGCATGTATTAGAATGCACTTTCAACCAGATATTTGCCACTGGTTTTCAAAAGGTGTTTTCTTGACACGTCGGAGCTGTCTTTCACTTGCTTTTAAACACTCTGAACAACTGGCATCAACAACCCACAAAGTTCTCACACTAATCACTTTGTCAGACAAATGGTTTAATTCACTTATCTGCTTAAAAACAATTTTATCACATCTAACTTGCAACTAAACCTGTGCTTGGTTTTGAGTTGTGTTTTTCAAAGTAACTAAACCACACCATTGGGAAGAAACCTTAAATTCTTAAACTTCATTTACAATCAATATAAATTTTAACACAAATCATAGCAACTCCACTCGGACCACACCCCTTTCGTCTATATTGCTATAAGCAATAAAGAACGTTCATCAACAACAGAGCCTGCAACCAAAGCCACAGCTCCATCTTTGATTCACTCTCAGAAAGGAGCATCACAACTCATCATCGTGGGTTGGGAGACAAACGCTTTCAAAACACATTTCCAAGCAAAAAACTATAGAAATGATCCCTGAAAATATAGTCTTAAACTTTAGAATGCAGCACAAACGGATTTCCATTCTGAAACAGCACTCCTCTAAGATGGTTTTGCACAGTTGACTTCTGTGGGCTTTAAAGTTTGTGCAAACTTTCTGCACATTTTAGAGCAGGTGTGCCCAATCCTGCTCCAGCAAAATTCAGCTCCAACTCTAATCAAACACACCTGCCTTTAATTTCCAAGCGATCCTGATGACCTTAATTAGTTACTTCAGGTGTGTTTAATTAGACTTGGAGCTGAACTTTGCAAGAGAGTCGATCACCAGGAGTAGGATTGGGAACCCCTGCTTTACACAGCTAAAAGCACGTTCCCAATCCCCTCAAAGTCTACTGTCAACCTAAGATGTGGAATACCAACCTGCCTATATAGCCTCCTGGGTGCTCCTTTGTTGTCTACCAGTCAAAGTGAAAATGTAGAAAATCTTTTAGAAGCACAACATGCCAAATAATTGTGCTCAAGTCTCAAAACTTTCAATGATTTGCTAATAGGCGGCGATCGTTGTAAACCCATGAACCAGTTTGTACATGGGCCTCACCTAATCTCAGAACAATATTGTGAATTTTTTTGCTCAGATTTCAATGGCACATTTGACATAAAACAATTTTTATTGTACTCAGCAACCAAGATCTCCACAAGAGGAAAAAAAACATTATGTACACACTTATTATTAAATGCTATTACATGAATGGCATGTAATAGAATGCACTTTCAACCAGATATTTGCCACTGGTTTTCAAAAGGTGTTTTCTTGACACGTCGGAGCTGTCTTTCACTTGCTTTTAAACACTCTGAACAACTGGCATCAACAACCCACAAAGTTCTCACACTAATCACTTTGTCAGACAAATGGTTTAATTCACTTATCTGCTTAAAAACAATTTTATCACATCTAACTTGCAACTAAACCTGTGCTTGGTTTTGAGTTGTGTTTTTCAAAGTAACTAAACCACACCATTGGGAAGAAACCTTAAATTCTTAAACTTCATTTACAATCAATATAAATTTTAACACAAATCATAGCAACTCCACTCGGACACACACCCTTTCGTCTATATTGCTATAAGCAATAAAGAACGTTCATCAACAACAGAGCCTGCAACCAAAGCCACAGCTCCATCTTTGATTCACTCTCAGAAAGGAGCATCACAACTCATCATCGTGGGTTGGGAGACAAACGCTTTCAAAACACATTTCCAAGCAAAAAACTATAGAAATGATCCTGAAAATATAGTCTTAAACTTAGAATGCAGCACAAACGGATTTCCATTCTGAAACAGCACTCCTCTAAGATGGTTTTGCACAGTTGACTTCTGTGGGCTTTAAAGTTTGTGCAAACTTTCTGCACATTTTAGAGCAGGTGTGCCCAATCCTGCTCCAGCAAAATTCAGCTCCAACTCTAATCAAACACACCTGCCTTTAATTTCCAAGCGATCCTGATGACCTTAATTAGTTACTTCAGGTGTGTTTAATTAGACTTGGAGCTGAACTTTGCAAGAGAGTCGATCACCAGGAGTAGGATTGGGAACCCCTGCTTTACAGCTAAAAGCACGTTCCCAATCCCCTCAAAGTCTACTGTCAACCTAAGATGTGGAATACCAACCTGCCTATATAGCCTCCTGGGTGCTCCTTTGTTGTCTACCAGTCAAAGTGAAAATGTAGAAAATCTTTTAGAAGCACAACATGCCAAATAATTGTGCTCAAGTCTCAAAACTTTCAATGATTTGCTAATAGGCGGCGATCGTTGTAAACCCATGAACCAGTTTGTACATGGGCCTCACCTAATCTCAGAACAATATTGTGAATTTTTTTGCTCAGATTTCAATGGCACATTTGACATAAAACAATTTTTATTGTACTCAGCAACCAAGATCTCCACAAGAGGAAAAAAACATTATGTACACACTTATTATTAAATGCTATTACATGAATGGCATGTATTAGAATGCACTTTCAACCAGATATTTGCCACTGGTTTTCAAAAGGTGTTTTCTTGACACGTCGGAGCTGTCTTTCACTTGCTTTTAAACACTCTGAACAACTGGCATCAACAACCCACAAAGTTATCACACTAATCACTTTGTCAGACAAATGGTTTAATTCACTTATCTGCTTAAAAACAATTTTATCACATCTAACTTGCAACTAAACCTGTGCTTGGTTTTGAGTTGTGTTTTTCAAAGTAACTAAACCACACCATTGGGAAGAAACCTTAAATTCTTAAACTTCATTTACAACCAACATAAATTTTAACACAAATCATAGCAACTCCACTCGGATCACACCCTTTTCGTCTATATTGCTATAAGCAATAAAAAACGTTCATCAACAACAGAGCCTGCAACCAAAGCCACAGCTCCATCTTTGATTCACTCTCAGAAAGGAGCATCACAACTCATCATCGTGGGTTGGGAGACAAACGCTTTCAAAACACATTTCCAAGCAAAAAACTATAGAAATGATCCCTGAAAATATAGTCTTAAACTTAGAATGCAGCACAAACGGATTTCCATTCTGAAACAGCACTCCTCTAAGATGGTTTTGCACAGTTGACTTCTGTGGGCTTTAAAGTTTGTGCAAACTTTCTGCACATTTTAGAGCAGGTGTGCCCAATCCTGCTCCAGCAAAATTCAGCTCCAACTCTAATCAAACACACCTGCCTTTAATTTCCAAGCGATCCTGATGACCTTAATTAGTTACTTCAGGTGTGTTTAAATTAGACTTGGAGCTGAACTTTGCAAGAGAGTCGATCACCAGGAGTAGGATTGGGAACCCCTGCTTTACAGCTAAAAGCACGTTCCCAATCCCCTCAAAGTCTACTGTCAACCTAAGATGTGGAATACCAACCTGCCTATATAGCCTCCTGGGTGCTCCTTTGTTGTCTACCAGTCAAAGTGAAAATGTAGAAAATCTTTTAGAAGCACAACATGCCAAATAATTGTGCTCAAGTCTCAAAACTTTCAATGATTTGCTAATAGGCGGCGATCGTTGTAAACCCATGAACCAGTTTGTACATGGGCCTCACCTAATCTCTCAGAACAATATTGTGAATTTTTTTGCTCAGATTTCAATGGCACATTTGACATAAAACAATTTTTATTGTACTCAGCAACCAAGATCTCCACAAGAGGAAAAAAACATTATGTACACACTTATTATTAAATGCTATTACATGAATGGCATGTATTAGAATGCACTTTCAACCAGATATTTGCCACTGGTTTTCAAAAGGTGTTTTCTTGACACGTCGGAGCTGTCTTTCACTTGCTTTTAAACACTCTGAACAACTGGCATCAACAACCCACAAAGTTCTCACACTAATCACTTTGTCAGACAAATGGTTTAATTCACTTATCTGCTTAAAAACAATTTTATCACATCTAACTTGCAACTAAACCTGTGCTTGGTTTTGAGTTGTGTTTTTCAAAGTAACTAAACCACACCATTGGGAAGAAACCTTAAATTCTTAAACTTCATTTACAATCAATATAAATTTTAACACAAATCATAGCAACTCCACTCGGACCACACCCTTTCATCTATATTGCTATAAGCAATAAAGAACGTTCATCAACAACAGAGCCTGCAACCAAAGCCACAGCTCTATCTTTGATTCACTCTCAGAAAGGAGCATCACAACTCATCATCGTGGGTTGGGAGACAAACGCTTTCAAAACACATTTCCAAGCAAAAAACTATAGAAATGATCCTGAAAATATAGTCTTAAACTTTAGAATGCAGCACAAACGGATTTCCATTCTGAAACAGCACTCCTCTAAGATGGTTTTGCACAGTTGACTTCTGTGGGCTTTAAAGTTTGTGCAAACTTTCTGCACATTTTAGAGCAGGTGTGCCCAATCCTGCTCCAGCAAAATTCAGCTCCAACTCTAATCAAACACACCTGCCTTTAATTTCCAAGCGATCCTGATGACCTTAATTAGTTACTTCAGGTGTGTTTAATTAGACTTGGAGCTGAACTTTGCAAGAGAGTCGATCACCAGGAGTAGGATTGGGAACCCCTGCTTTACAGCTAAAAGCACGTTCCCAATCCCCTCAAAGTCTACCGTCAACCTAAGATGTGGAATACCAACCTGCCTATATAGCCTCCTGGGTGCTCCTTTGTTGTCTACCAGTCAAAGTGAAAATGTAGAAAATCTTTTAGAAGCACAACATGCCAAATAATTGTGCTCAAGTCTCAAAACTTTCAATGATTTGCTAATAGGCGGCGATCGTTGTAAACCCATGAACCAGTTTGTACATGGGCCTCACCTAATCTCAGAACAATATTGTGAATTTTTTTGCTCAGATTTCAATGGCACATTTGACATAAAACAATTTTTATTGTACTCAGCAACCAAGATCTCCACAAGAGGAAAAAAAAACATTATGTACACACTTATTATTAAATGCTATTACATGAATGGCATGTAATAGATTGCACTTTCAACCAGATATTTGCCACTGGTTTTCAAAAGGTGTTTTCTTGACACGTCGGAGCTGTCTTTCACTTGCTTTTAAACACTCTGAACAACTGGCATCAACAACCCACAAAGTTATCACACTAATCACTTTGTCAGACAAATGGTTTAATTCACTTATCTGCTTAAAAACAATTTTATCACATCTAACTTGCAACTAAACCTGTGCTTGGTTTTGAGTTGTGTTTTTCAAAGTAACTTAACCACACCATTGGGAAGAAACCTTGAATTCTTAAACTTCATTTACAATCAATATAAATTTTAACACAAATCATAGCAACTCCACTCAGACCACACCCCTTTCGTCTATATTGCTATAAGCAATAAAGAACGTTCATCAACAACAGAGCCTGCAACCAAAGCCACAGCTCCATCTTTGATTCACTCTCAGAAAGGAGCATCACAACTCATCATCGTGGGTTGGGAGACAAACGCTTTCAAAACACATTTCCAAGCAAAAAACTATAGAAATGATCCCTGAAAATATAGTCTTAAACTTAGAATGCAGCACAAACGGATTTCCATTCTGAAACAGCACTCCTCTAAGATGGTTTTGCACAGTTGACTTCTGTGGGCTTTAAAGTTTGTGCAAACTTTCTGCACATTTTAGAGCAGGTGTGCCCAATCCTGCTCCAGCAAAATTCAGCTCAACTCTAATCAAACACACCTGCCTTTAATTTCCAAGCGATCCTGATGACCTTAATTAGTTACTTCAGGTGTGTTTAATTAGACTTGGAGCTGAACTTTGCCAAGAGAGTCGATCACCAGGAGTAGGATTGGGAACCCCTGCTTTACAGCTAAAAGCACGTTCCCAATCCCCTCAAAGTCTACTGTCAACCTAAGATGTGGAATACCAACCTGCCTATATAGCCTCCTGGGTGCTCCTTTGTTGTCTACCAGTCAAAGTGAAAATGTAGAAAATCTTTTAGAAGCACAACATGCCAAATAATTGTGCTCAAGTCTCAAAACTTTCAATGATTTGAATAATGCTAATAGGCGGCGATCGTTGTAAACCCATGAACCAGTTTGTACATGGGCCTCACCTAATCTCAGAACAATATTGTGAATTTTTTTGCTCAGATTTCAATGGCACATTTGACATAAAACAATTTTATTGTACTCAGCAACCAAGATCTCCACAAGAGGAAAAAAACATTATGTACACACTTATTATTAAATGCTATTACATGAATGGCATGTAATAGAATGCACTTTCAACCAGATATTTGCCACTGGTTTTCAAAAGGTGTTTTCTTGACACGTCGGAGCTGTCTTTCACTTGCTTTTAAACACTCTGAACAACTGGCATCAACAACCCACAAAGTTATCACACTAATCACTTTGTCAGACAAATGGTTTAATTCACTTATCTGCTTAAAAACAATTTTATCACATCTAACTTGCAACTAAACCTGTGCTTGGTTTTGAGTTGTGTTTTTCAAAGTAACTAAACCACACCATTGGGAAGAAACCTTAAATTCTTAAACTTCATTTACAATCAATATAAATTTTAACACAAATCATAGCAACTCCACTCAGACCACACCCCTTTCGTCTATATTGCTATAAGCAATAAAGAACGTTCATCAACAACAGAGCCTGCAACCAAAGCCACAGCTCCATCTTTGATTCACTCTCAGAAAGGAGCATCACAACTCATCATCGTGGGTTGGGAGACAAACGCTTTCAAAACACATTTCCAAGCAAAAAACTATAGAAATGATCCTGAAAATATAGTCTTAAACTTAGAATGCAGCACAAACGGATTTCCATTCTGAAACAGCACTCCTCTAAGATGGTTTTGCACAGTTGACTTCTGTGGGCTTTAAAGTTTGTGCAAACTTTCTGCACATTTTAGAGCAGGTGTGCCCAATCCTGCTCCAGCAAAATTCAGCTCCAACTCTAATCAAACACACCTGCCTTTAATTTCCAAGCGATCCTGATGACCTTAATTAGTTACTTCAGGTGTGTTTAATTAGACTTGGAGCTGAACTTTGCAAGAGAGTCGATCACCAGGAGTAGGATTGGGAACCCCTGCTTTACAGCTAAAAGCACGTTCCCAATCCCTCAAAGTCTACTGTCAACCTAAGATGTGGAATACCAACCTGCCTATATAGCCTCCTGGGTGCTCCTTTGTTGTCTACCAGTCAAAGTGAAAATGTAGAAAATCTTTTAGAAGCACAACATGCCAAATAATTGTGCTCAAGTCTCAAAACTTTCAATGATTTGCTAATAGGCGGCGATCGTTGTAAACCCATGAACCAGTTTGTACATGGGCCTCACCTAATCTCAGAACAATATTGTGAATTTTTTTGCTCAGATTTCAATGGCACATTTGACATAAAACAATTTTTATTGTACTCAGCAACCAAGATCTCCACAAGAGGAAAAAAAAACATTATGTACACACTTATTATTAAATGCTATTACATGAATGGCATGTATTAGAATGCACTTTCAACCAGATATTTGCCACTGGTTTTCAAAAGGTGTTTTCTTGACACGTCGGAGCTGTCTTTCACTTGCTTTTAAACACTCTGAACAACTGGCATCAACAACCCACAAAGTTCTCACACTAATCACTTTGTCAGACAAATGGTTTAATTCACTTATCTGCTTAAAAACAATTTTATCACATCTAACTTGCAACTAAACCTGTGCTTGGTTTTGAGTTGTGTTTTTCAAAGTAACTAAACCACACCATTGGGAAGAAACCTTAAATTCTTAAACTTCATTTACAATCAATATAAATTTTAACACAAATCATAGCAACTCCACTCGGACCACACCCCTTTCATCTATATTGCTATAAGCAATAAAGAACGTTCATCAACAACAGAGCCTGCAACCAAAGCCACAGCTCCATCTTTGATTCACTCTCAGAAAGGAGCATCACAACTCATCATCGTGGGTTGGGAGACAAACGCTTTCAAAACACATTTCCAAGCAAAAACTATAGAAATGATCCCTGAAAATATAGTCTTAAACTTAGAATGCAGCACAAACGGATTTCCATTCTGAAACAGCACTCCTCTAAGATGGTTTTGCACAGTTGACTTCTGTGGGCTTTAAAGTTTGTGCAAACTTTCTGCACATTTTAGAGCAGGTGTGCCCAATCCTGCTCCAGCAAAATTCAGCTCCAACTCTAATCAAACACACCTGCCTTTAATTTCCAAGCGATCCTGATGACCTTAATTAGTTACTTCAGGTGTGTTTAATTAGACTTGGAGCTGAACTTTGCAAGAGAGTCGATCACCAGGAGTAGGATTGGGAACCCCTGCTTTACAGCTAAAAGCACGTTCCCAATCCCCTCAAAGTCTACTGTCAACCTAAGATGTGGAATACCAACCTGCCTATATAGCCTCCTGGGTGCTCCTTTGTTGTCTACCAGTCAAAGTGAAAATGTAGAAAATCTTTTAGAAGCACAACATGCCAAATAATTGTGCTCAAGTCTCAAAACTTTCAATGATTTGCTAATAGGCGGCGATCGTTGTAAACCCATGAACCAGTTTGTACATGGGCCTCACCTAATCTCAGAACAATATTGTGAATTTTTTTGCTCAGATTTCAATGGCACATTTGACATAAAACAATTTTTATTGTACTCAGCAACCAAGATCTCCACAAGAGGAAAAAAAAAAACATTATGTACACACTTATTATTAAATGCTATTACATGAATGGCATGTATTAGAATGCACTTTCAACCAGATATTTGCCACTGGTTTTCAAAAGGTGTTTTCTTGACACGTCGGAGCTGTCTTTCACTTGCTTTTAAACACTCTGAACAACTGGCATCAACAACCCACAAAGTTCTCACACTAATCACTTTGTCAGACAAATGGTTTAATTCACTTATCTGCTTAAAAACAATTTTATCACATCTAACTTGCAACTAAACCTGTGCTTGGTTTTGAGTTGTGTTTTTCAAAGTAACTAAACCACACCATTGGGAAGAAACCTTAAATTCTTAAACTTCATTTACAATCAATATAAATTTTAACACAAATCATAGCAACTCCACTCGGACCACACCCCTTTCATCTATATTGCTATAAGCAATAAAGAACGTTCATCAACAACAGAGCCTGCAACCAAAGCCACAGCTCCATCTTTGATTCACTCTCAGAAAGGAGCATCACAACTCATCATCGTGGGTTGGGAGACAAACGCTTTCAAAACACATTTCCAAGCAAAAACTATAGAAATGATCCTGAAAATATAGTCTTAAACTTTGAACGCAGCACAAACGGATTTCCATTCTGAAACAGCACTCCTCTAAGATGGTTTTGCACAGTTGACTTCTGTGGGCTTTAAAGTTTGTGCAAACTTTCTGCACATTTTAGAGCAGGTGTGCCCAATCCTGCTCCAGCAAAATTCAGCTCCAACTCTAATCAAACACACCTGCCTTTAATTTCCAAGCGATCCTGATGACCTTAATTAGTTACTTCAGGTGTGTTTAATTAGACTTGGAGCTGAACTTTTGCAAGAGAGTCGATCACCAGGAGTAGGATTGGGAACCCCTGCTTTACAGCTAAAAGCACGTTCCCAATCCCCTCAAAGTCTACTGTCAACCTAAGATGTGGAATACCAACCTGCCTATATAGCCTCCTGGGTGCTCCTTTGTTGTCTACCAGTCAAAGTGAAAATGTAGAAAATCTTTTAGAAGCACAACATGCCAAATAATTGTGCTCAAGTCTCAAAACTTTCAATGATTTGCTAATAGGCGGCGATCGTTGTAAACCCATGAACCAGTTTGTACATGGGCCTCACCTAATCTCAGAACAATATTGTGAATTTTTTTGCTCAGATTTCAATGGCACATTTGACATAAAACAATTTTATTGTACTCAGCAACCAAGATCTCCACAAGAGGAAAAAAACATTATGTACACACTTATTATTAAATGCTATTACATGAATGGCATGTATTAGAATGCACTTTCAACCAGATATTTGCCACTGGTTTTCAAAAGGTGTTTTCTTGACACGTCGGAGCTGTCTTTCACTTGCTTTTAAACACTCTGAACAACTGGCATCAACAACCCACAAAGTTCTCACACTAATCACTTTGTCAGACAAATGGTTTAATTCACTTATCTGCTTAAAAACACATTTTATCACATCTAACTTGCAACTAAACCTGTGCTTGGTTTTGAGTTGTGTTTTTCAAAGTAACTAAACCACACCATTGGGAAGAAACCTTAAATTCTTAAACTTCATTTACAATCAATATAAATTTTAACACAAATCATAGCAACTCCACTCGGACCACACACCCTTTCATCTATATTGCTATAAGCAATAAAGAACGTTCATCAACAACAGAGCCTGCAACCAAAGCCACAGCTCCATCTTTGATTCACTCTCAGAAAGGAGCATCACAACTCATCATCGTGGGTTGGGAGACAAACGCTTTCAAAACACATTTCCAAGCAAAAACTATAGAAATGATCCCTGAAAATATAGTCTTAAACTTTGAATGCAGCACAAACGGATTTCCATTCTGAAACAGCACTCCTCTAAGATGGTTTTGCACAGTTGACTTCTGTGGGCTTTAAAGTTTGTGCAAACTTTCTGCACATTTTAGAGCAGGTGTGCCCAATCCTGCTCCAGCAAAATTCAGCTCCAACTCTAATCAAACACACCTGCCTTTAATTTCCAAGCGATCCTGATGACCTTAATTAGTTACTTCAGGTGTGTTTAATTAGACTTGGAGCTGAACTTTGCAAGAGAGTCGATCACCAGGAGTAGGGATTGGGAACCCCTGCTTTACAGCTAAAAGCACGTTCCCAATCCCCTCAAAGTCTACTGTCAACCTAAGATGTGGAATACCAACCTGCCTATATAGCCTCCTGGGTGCTCCTTTGTTGTCTACCAGTCAAAGTGAAAATGTAGAAAATCTTTTAGAAGCACAACATGCCAAATAATTGTGCTCAAGTCTCAAAACTTTCAATGATTTGCTAATAGGCGGCGATCGTTGTAAACCCATGAACCAGTTTGTACATGGGCCTCACCTAATCTCAGAACAATATTGTGAATTTTTTTGCTCAGATTTCAATGGCACATTTGACATAAAACAATTTTTATTGTACTCAGCAACCAAGATCTCCACAAGAGGAAAAAAAACATTATGTACACACTTATTATTAAATGCTATTACATGAATGGCATGTATTAGAATGCACTTTCAACCAGATATTTGCCACTGGTTTTCAAAAGGTGTTTTCTTGACACGTCGGAGCTGTCTTTCACTTGCTTTTAAACACTCTGAACAACTGGCATCAACAACCCACAAAGTTCTCACACTAATCACTTTGTCAGACAAATGGTTTAATTCACTTATCTGCTTAAAAACAATTTTATCACATCTAACTTGCAACTAAACCTGTGCTTGGTTTTGAGTTGTGTTTTTCAAAGTAACTAAACCACACCATTGGGAAGAAACCTTAAATTCTTAAACTTCATTTACAATCAATATAAATTTTAACACAAATCATAGCAACTCCACTCGGACCACACCCTTTCGTCTATATTGCTATAAGCAATAAAGAACGTTCATCAACAACAGAGCCTGCAACCAAAGCCACAGCTCTATCTTTGATTCACTCTCAGAAAGGAGCATCACAACTCATCATCGTGGGTTGGGAGACAAACGCTTTCAAAACACATTTCCAAGCAAAAACTATAGAAATGATCCTGAAAATATAGTCTTAAACTTAGAATGCAGCACAAACGGATTTCCATTCTGAAACAGCACTCCTCTAAGATGGTTTTGCACAGTTGACTTCTGTGGGCTTTAAAGTTTGTGCAAACTTTCTGCACATTTTAGAGCAGGTGTGCCCAATCCTGCTCCAGCAAAATTCAGCTCCAACTCTAATCAAACACACCTGCCTTTAATTTCCAAGCGATCCTGATGACCTTAATTAGTTACTTCAGGTGTGTTTAATTAGACTTGGAGCTGAACTTTGCAAGAGAGTCGATCACCAGGAGTAGGATTGGGAACCCCTGCTTTACAGCTAAAAGCACGTTCCCAATCCCCTCAAAGTCTACTGTCAACCTAAGATGTGGAATACCAACCTGCCTATATAGCCTCCTGGGTGCTCCTTTGTTGTCTACCAGTCAAAGTGAAAATGTAGAAAATCTTTTAGAAGCACAACATGCCAAATAATTGTGCTCAAGTCTCAAAACTTTCAATGATTTGCTAATAGGCGGCGATCGTTGTAAACCCATGAACCAGTTTGTACATGGGCCTCACCTAATCTCAGAACAATATTGTGAATTTTTTGCTCAGATTTCAATGGCACATTTGACATAAAACAGTTTTTATTGTACTCAGCAACCAAGATCTCCACAAGAGGAAAAAAAAACATTATGTACACACTTATTATTAAATGCTATTACATGAATGGCATGTATTAGAATGCACTTTCAACCAGATATTTGCCACTGGTTTTCAAAAGGTGTTTTCTTGACACGTCGGAGCTGTCTTTCACTTGCTTTTAAACACTCTGAACAACTGGCATCAACAACCCACAAAGTTCTCACACTAATCACTTTGTCAGACAAATGGTTTAATTCACTTATCTGCTTAAACACATTTTATCACATCTAACTTGCAACTAAACCTGTGCTTGGTTTTGAGTTGTGTTTTTCAAAGTAACTAAACCACACCATTGGGAAGAAACCTTAAATTCTTAAACTTCATTTACAATCAATATAAATTTTAACACAAATCATAGCAACTCCACTCGGACCACACCCCTTTCATCTATATTGCTATAAGCAATAAAGAACGTTCATCAACAACAGAGCCTGCAACCAAAGCCACAGCTCCATCTTTGATTCACTCTCAGAAAGGAGCATCACAACTCATCATCGTGGGTTGGGAGACAAACGCTTTCAAAACACATTTCCAAGCAAAAACTATAGAAATGATCCTGAAAATATAGTCTTAAACTTTGAACGCAGCACAAACGGATTTCCATTCTGAAACAGCACTCCTCTAAGATGGTTTTGCACAGTTGACTTCTGTGGGCTTTAAAGTTTGTGCAAACTTTCTGCACATTTTAGAGCAGGTGTGCCCAATCCTGCTCCAGCAAAATTCAGCTCCAACTCTAATCAAACACACCTGCCTTTAATTTCCAAGCGATCCTGATGACCTTAATTAGTTACTTCAGGTGTGTTTAATTAGACTTGGAGCTGAACTTTGCAAGAGAGTCGATCACCAGGAGTAGGATTGGGAACCCCTGCTTTACAGCTAAAAGCACGTTCCCAATCCCCTCAAAGTCTACTGTCAACCTAAGATGTGGAATACCAACCTGCCTATATAGCCTCCTGGGTGCTCCTTTGTTGTCTACCAGTCAAAGTGAAAATGTAGAAAATCTTTTAGAAGCACAACATGCCAAATAATTGTGCTCAAGTCTCAAAACTTTCAATGATTTGCTAATAGGCGGCGATCGTTGTAAACCCATGAACCAGTTTGTACATGGGCCTCACCTAATCTCAGAACAATATTGTGAATTTTTTTGCTCAGATTTCAATGGCACATTTGACATAAAACAATTTTTATTGTACTCAGCAACCAAGATCTCCACAAGAGGAAAAAAAAACATTATGTACACACTTATTATTAAATGCTATTACATGAATGGCATGTATTAGAATGCACTTTCAACCAGATATTTGCCACTGGTTTTCAAAAGGTGTTTTCTTGACACGTCGGAGCTGTCTTTCACTTGCTTTTAAACACTCTGAACAACTGGCATCAACAACCCACAAAGTTCTCACACTAATCACTTTGTCAGACAAATGGTTTAATTCACTTATCTGCTTAAACACATTTTATCACATCTAACTTGCAACTAAACCTGTGCTTGGTTTTGAGTTGTGTTTTTCAAAGTAACTAAACCACACCATTGGGAAGAAACCTTAAATTCTTAAACTTCATTTACAATCAATATAAATTTTAACACAAATCATAGCAACTCCACTCGGACCACACCCCTTTCGTCTATATTGCTATAAGCAATAAAGAACGTTCATCAACAACAGAGCCTGCAACCAAAGCCACAGCTCCATCTTTGATTCATTCTCAGAAAGGAGCATCACAACTCATCATCGTGGGTTGGGAGACAAACGCTTTCAAAACACATTTCCAAGCAAAAAACTATAGAAATGATCCCTGAAAATATAGTCTTAAACTTTGAACGCAGCACAAACGGATTTCCATTCTGAAACAGCACTCCTCTAAGATGGTTTTGCACAGTTGACTTCTGTGGGCTTTAAAGTTTGTGCAAACTTTCTGCACATTTTAGAGCAGGTGTGCCCAATCCTGCTCCAGCAAAATTCAGCTCAACTCTAATCAAACACACCTGCCTTTAATTTCCAAGCGATCCTGATGACCTTAATTAGTTACTTCAGGTGTGTTTAATTAGACTTGGAGCTGAACTTTGCAAGAGAGTCGATCACCAGGAGTAGGATTGGGAACCCCTGCTTTACAGCTAAAAGCACGTTCCCAATCCCTCAAAGTCTACTGTCAACCTAAGATGTGGAATACCAACCTGCCTATATAGCCTCCTGGGTGCTCCTTTGTTGTCTACCAGTCAAAGTGAAAATGTAGAAAATCTTTTAGAAGCACAACATGCCAAATAATTGTGCCCAAGTCTCAAAACTTTCAATGATTTGCTAATAGGCGGCGATCGTTGTAAACCCATGAACCAGTTTGTACATGGGCCTCACCTAATCTCAGAACAATATTGTGAATTTTTTTGCTAAATAACAATGGCATGTCTTTAAAACAATTCTCTGCCAACTTAATGCAACCAAGTGATCCTGGGTGAGGAAAAACCGGTTCAAAAGTGAGCCTTTCTAAGGGCTGTCCGGGATTGAACATGACCTCTCGCATGTATTAGAATCATACTTTCTAGACCAGATATTTGAGACTCACGCAGAGCCACCCGATGCTCACAGAGAGCCGCCAAGTCTTCCTGTAATTCACACAGCTTTTAAATGCTTAGAAAAAGTAGCACAGAAACCAACGGAGGGCTCGTCGGGATTTTTGAACCGGGTCCAGAGCCAGAGGCATCAGGCTGCACTCAGTGCTTCAGGGACAGAAAGAAGGACATTGAACTACCATGGGAGTAAAACAAAACGCCTTGAGACAGTGTCAAAGCCAAATAAATGAAACCACACCCAATGGATTGAAATTTGGGGATGGACCTAACTGGCTGCACGAGGTGAGAGATGCAAAGGTAACCTACGTAACACAAAAATCAACATGCTCATATTCACTGAGAAACAAGACCAAGAAGAGCCTTAAATCAGCATAGAGGCAGCATAGAGGAGATATGGAACGATCGGTGGACACTGCGCTGCCCTGACCAAGGGGTCTTCTGCAAGCTCCCCGTTTGGCACCTCCCGAGCAGAGAGAAAGCAAAAGAACATCTACAGCAACGACCAAAGAAAGGAGTTTTTGTCATGATTGTAGTTAAACACAAGCAATTAAAGACAAAGAAGGAACTCAAACTAACATGGAAATAATTGAACAGCTCGACACAGTGTCAAAGGCAAACAAATGACAGGCGGCCTCTGAATGGTTTTGCACAAACTGGGGCTGGGCTTAAATGTGGATGGATTTTAGGAGCACATTTTAAATGGTCAGATGGCTCTCAGAGTTTGAGCTCTCAGGTCAATTCTCCAATTAAAACAGGTCCCACCGAGATTTGAACTCCGGATCGCTGGATTCAGAGTCCAAAGTGCTAACCATTACACCATGGAACCCTAGCTAAAAAAGCCTTGGCTCAGAGGGCCACAAAAGCAAGGACCTCTTAGGATTGGTTGACCTTTCTCTACAGCAAGAAGCACATCTCCCAAACCCGGATCACCCAGGGATCTTTAGATCTTCAACCTAAGATCTGCCAACTGAGCTATTTCTGCCACATCGTGAGCCTCCTGGGTGATCCTTTGTTGTTCCGTCACTTTATCAGAAGATCACAGCAGACCTCCGAGAGCACCAAAGGATGGCCACGGGTCGAACCCATGACCAGTTTGGCGCCTATTAGCTAACCAGAACGCTCTAACCAACTGAGCTAACCGGCCTCTCTTTGGCTGCTTCTCTGCCAACTTGATGCTTGCCGGTGATCCTGGGTAACAAAACCGCTTCAAAATTGAACCATTCTAAGGGCTCGTCCGGGATTTGAACCCGGGACCTCTCGCACCCAAAGCGAGAATCATACCCCTAGACCAACGAGCCACATGAAACTCACGCAGAGCCACCCGATGCTCACAGAGAGCCGCCAAGTCTTCCTGTAATTCACAGAGTTAGATGCTTAGGAAAAGTAGCACAGAAACCAACGGCGGGCTCGTCCGAGATTTTTGAACCGGGTCCTCTAGCCAGAGGCATCAGGCTGCACTCAGTGCTTCAGGGACAGAAAGAAGGACCTTGAACTACCATGGGAGGCAACAAAACTTCTTGAGACAGTGTCAAAGCCAAATAAATGAAAGATGGCCTCCCAATGGATTGAAATTTGGGGCTGGACCTAACTGGCTGCACGAGGTGAGAGATGCAAAGGTAGCCTACGTAACACAAAAATCATCATGCTCATATTCACTGAGAAACAAGACCAAGAAGAGCCTTAAATCTAAAGACCAAGTTAATTCACCAACTATATGGTGGCCAGTGCCAAGGAGGCAGCATAGAGGAGATATGGATCGATCGGTGGACACTGCGCTGCCCTGACCAAGGGGTCTTCTGCAAGAACCCCCGTTTGGAACCTCCCGAGCAGAGAGAAAGGAAAAGAACATCTACAGCAACGACCAAAGAAAGGAGTTTTTGTCATGATTGTAGTTAAACACAAGCAATTAAAGACAAAGAAGGAACTAAAACTAACATGGAAATAAATGAACAGCTCGACACAGTGTCAAAGGCAAACAAATGACAGGCGGCCACTGAATGAATTGAAAACTGGGGCTGGGCCTAACATGTGGATGGATTTCAGGGAGGACGCTGCTTAAATGGTCAGATGGCTCTCAGAGTTTGAGATCTCGGTCAATTTTCCAACCAAAACAGGTCCCACCGAGATTTGAACTCGGATCGCTGGATTCAGAGTCCAAAGTGCTAACCATTACACCATGGAACCCTAGCTACAAAAGCCTTGGCTCAGAGGGCCACAAAAGCAAGGACCTCTTAAGGGATTCGGTTGATCTTTCTTCTCTGGCAAGAAGACATCTGCCGAAACCGGGATCGAGCCAGGACCTTTAGATCTTCAGTCTAACGCTCTCCCAACTGAGCTATTTCTGCCACAACGTGAGGGACTATGATCGGGGGGATTCCGTCACTTTATCAGAAGATCAGAGCAGACCTCCGAGAGCACCAAAAGGCTGGCCCGTGCACGGGGTCGAACCCGCGACCTTGGCGTTATTAGCACCACGCTCTAACCAACTGAGCTAACCGGCCTGTCTTTGGCTGCTTCTCTGCCAACTTGATGCTTGCCGGTGATCCTGGGTAACAAAACCGCTTCAAAAGTGAGCCTTTCTAAGGGCTCGTCGGGATTTGAACCGGGACCTCTCGCACCCAAAGCGAGAATCATACCCCTAGACCAACGAGCCACGTGAGACTCACGCAGAGCCACCCGATGCTCACAGAGAGCCGCCAAGTCTTCCTGTAATTCACAGAGTTAGATGCTTAGGAAAAGTAGCACAGAAACCAACGGCGGGCTCGTCCGAGATTTTTGAACCCGGGACCTCTAGCCAGAGGCATCAGGCTGCACTCAGTGCTTCAGGGACAGAAAGAAGGACCTTGAACTACCATGGGAGGAAACAAAACGCCTTGAGACAGTGTCAAAGCCAAATAAATGAAAGATGGCCTCCCAATGGATTGAAATTTGGGGCTGGACCTAACTGGCTGCACGAGGTGAGAGATGCAAAGGTAGCCTACGTAACACAAAAATCATCATGCTCATATTCACTGAGAAACAAGACCAAGAAGAGCCTTAAATCTAAAGCACAACTTTTCGGTTAATTCACCAACTATATGGTGGCCAGTGCCAAGGAGGCAGCATAGAGGAGATATGGAACGATCGGTGGACACTGCGCTGCCCTGACCAAGGGGTCTTCTGCAAGAACCCCCGTTTGGCACCTCCCGAGCAGAGAGAAAGGAAAAGAACATCTACAGCAACGACCAAAGAAAGGAGTTTTTGTCATGATTGTAGTTAAACACAAGCAATTAAAGACAAAGAAGGAACTAAAACTAACATGGAAATAAATGAACAGCTCGACACAGTGTCAAAGGCAAACAAATGACAGGCGGCCACTGAATGAATTGAAAACTGGGGCTGGGCCTAACATGTGGATGGATTTCAGGGAGGACGCTGCTTAAATGGTCAGATGGCTCTCAGAGTTTGAGATCTCGGTCAATTTTCCAACCAAAACAGGTCCCACCGAGATTTGAACTCGGATCGCTGGATTCAGAGTCCAAAGTGCTAACCATTACACCATGGAACCCTAGCTACAAAAGCCTTGGCTCAGAGGGCCACAAAAGCAAGGACCTCTTAAGGGATTCGGTTGATCTTTCTTCTCTGGCAAGAAGACATCTGCCGAAACCCGGGATCGAGCCAGGGACCTTTAGATCTTCAGTCTAACGCTCTCCCAACTGAGCTATTTCGCCACAATGTGAGGGACTATGATCGGGGGGGGGGATTCCGTCACTTTATCAGAAGATCACAGCAGACCTCCGAGAGCACCAAAAGGCTGGCCCGTACGGGGGTCGAACCCGCGACCTTGGCGTTATTAGCACCACGCTCTAACCAACTGAGCTAACCGACCTGTCTTTGGCTGCTTTTCTGCCAACTAGATGCTTGCCAACTTGATGCTTGCCGGTGATCCTGGGTGACAAAACCGCTTCAAAAGTGAGCCTTTCTAAGGGCTCGTCCGGGATTTGAACCCGGGACCTCTCGCACCCAAAGCGAGAATCATACCCCTAGACCAACGAACCACGTGAGACTCACGCAGAGCCACCCGATAGTCACAGAGAGCCGCCAAGTCTTCCTGTAATTCACAGAGTTAGATGCTTAGGAAAAGTAGCACAGAAACCAACGGCGGGCTCGTCTGGGATTTTTGAACCCGGGACCTCTAGCCAGAGGCATCAGGCTGCACTCAGTGCTTCAGGGACAGAAAGAAGGACCTTGAACTACCATGGGAGGAAACAAAACGCCTTGAGACAGTGTCAAAGCCAAATAAATGAAAGATGGCCTCCCAATGGATTGAAATTTGGGGCTGGACCTAACTGGCTGCACGAGGTGAGAGATGCAAAGGTAGCCTACGTAACACAAAAATCATCATGCTCATATTCACTGAGAAACAAGACCAAGAAGAGCCTTAAATCTAAAGCATAACTTTCGGTTAATTCACCAACTATATGGTGGCCAGTGCCAAGGAGGCAGCATAGAGGAGATATGGAACGATCGGTGGACACTGCGCTGCCCTGACCAAGGGGTCTTCTGCAAGAACCCCCGTTTGGCACCTCCCCGAGCAGAGAGAAAGGAAAAGAACATCTACAGCAACGACCAAAGAAAGGAGTTTTTGTCATGATTGTAGTTAAACACAAGCAATTAAAGACAAAGAAGGAACTCAAACTAACATGGAAATAATTGAACAGCTCGACACAGTGTCAAAGGCAAACAAATGACAGGCGGCCACTGAATGGATTGAAAACTGGGGCTGGGCCTAACATGTGGATGGATTTTAGGGAGGACGCTGCTTAAATGGTCAGATGGCTCTCAGAGTTTGAGCTCTTGGTCAATTTTCCAACCAAAACAGGTCCCACGAGATTTGAACTCGGATCGCTGGATTCAGAGTCCAAAGTGCTAACCATTACACCATGGAACCCTAGCTACAAAAGGCTTGGCTCAGAGGTCCACAAAAGCAAGGACCTCTTAAGGGATTCGGTTGACCTTTCTTCTCTGGCAAGAAGACATCTGCGAAACCGGGATCGAGCCAGGGACCTTTAGATCTTCAGTCTAACGCTCTCCCAACTGAGCTATTTCGGCCACAACGTGAGGGACTATGATCGGGGATTCCGTCACTTTATCAGAAGATCACAGCAGACCTCCGAGAGCACGAAAAGGCTGGCCCGTGCACGGAAGTCGAACCCGACCTTGGCGTTATTAGCACCACGCTCTAACCAACTGAGCTAACCAGCCTGTCTTTGGCTGCTTCTCTGCCAACTTGATGCTTGCCGGTGATCCTGGGTAACAAAACCGCTTCAAAAGTGAGCCTTTCTAAGGGCTCGTCCGGGATTTGAACCGGGACCTCTCGCACCCAAAGCGAGAATCACACCCCTAGACCAACGAGCCACGTGAGACTCACGCAGAGAGCCACCCGATGCTCACAGAGAGCCGCCAAGTCTTCCTGTAATTCACAGAGTTAGATGCTTAGGAAAAGTAGCACAGAAACCAACGGCGGGCTCGTCCGAGATTTTTGAACCGGGACCTCTAGCCAGAGGCATCAGGCTGCACTCAGTGCTTCAGGGACAGAAAGAAGGACCTTGAACTACCATGGGAGGCAACAAAACTTCTTGAGACAGTGTCAAAGCCAAATAAATGAAAGATGGCCTCCCAATGGATTGAAATTTGGGGCTGGACCTAACTGGCTGCACGAGGTGAGAGATGCAAAGGTAGCCTACGTAACACAAAAAATCATCTTGCTCATATTCACTGAGAAACAAGACCAAGAAGAGTCTTAAATCTAAAGCACAACTTTTCGGTTAATTCACCAACTATATGGTGGCCAGTGCCAAGGAGGCAGCATAGAGGAGATATGGAACGATCGGTGGACACTGCGCTGCCCTGACCAAGGGTCTTCTGCAAGAACCCCCGTTTGGCACCTCCCGAGCAGAGAGAAAGGAAAAGAACATCTACAACAACGACCAAAGAAAGGAGTTTTTGTCATGATTGTAGTTAAACACAAGCAATTAAAGACAAAGAAGGAACTCAAACTAACATGGAAATAATTGAACAGCTCGACACAGTGTCAAAGGCAAACAAATGACAGGCGGCCTCTGAATGGATTGAAAACTGGGGCTGGGCCTAACATGTGGATGGATTTTAGGGAGGACGCTGCTTAAATGGTCAGATGGCTCTCAGAGTTTGAGCTCTCTGTCAATTCTCCAACCAAAACAGGTCCCACCGAGATTTGATTTCGGATCGCTGGATTCAGAGTCCAAAGTGCTAACCATTACACCATGGAACCCTAGCTACAAAAGCCTTGGCTCAGAGGGCCACAAAAGCAAGGACCTCTTAAGGGATTCGGTTGACCTTTCTTCTCTGGCAAAAAGACATCTGCGAAACTCGGGATCGAGCCAGGGACCTTTAGATCTTCAGTCTAACGCTCTCCCAACTGAGCTATTTCGGCCACAACGTGAGGGACTATGATCAGGGGGGGGAATCCGTCACTTTATCAGAAGATCACAGCAGACCTCCGAGAGCACCAAAAGGATGGCCCGTACGGGGGTCGAACCCGCGACCTTGGCGTTATTAGCACCACGCTCTAACCAACTGAGCTAACCGGCCTGTCTTTGGCTGCTTCTCTGCTAACTTGATGCTTGCCGGTGATCCTGGGTAACAAAACCGCTTCAAAAGTGAGCCTTTCTAAGGGCTCGTCCGGGATTTGAACCGGGACCTCTCGCACCCAAAGCGAGAATCACACCCCTAGACCAACGAGCCCCGTGAGACTCACGCAGAGCCACCCGATCCTCACAGAGAGCCACCAAGTCTTCCTGTAATTCACAGAGTTAGATGCTTAGGAAAACCTAATTTTAATTATGATAATTATGAATTGTCATTTGAATCAGTTCTCAATTCAAGTTTGGGAATTGATTTTGAAAAATTCACGCTGGGACCTCTATACCTTTAAAGAGGCATACGTCCAGGCTGCACTCAGTGCTTCAGGGACAGCAAAAGAAGGACCTTGAACTACCATGGAGCAGGTAAAAACGGATCTGAGACAGTGTCAAAGCCAAATAAAACAAACAAGATGGCCTCCCAATGGATTGAAATTTTGGGGCAGGACCTAACTGGCTGACAAGACGAGGTGAGAAGATGCAAAGGTAGCCACGTAACACAAAAATCATCATTCATACACATATTCACTGAGAAACAAGAATGGATAAGAGTCTTAAATCTAAAGCACAACTTCTGAGTTAATTCACCAACTATAAAGTTGGTTTAGTGCCAATGTGAGGCAAGCATAGAGGAGATATGGAACGATCGGTGGACACTGCGCTGCCCTGACCAAGGGGTCTTCTGCAAGAACCCCCGTTTGGCTTTCCGAGCAGAGAGAAAGGAAAAGAACATCTACAGCAACGACCAAAGAAAGGAGTTTTTGTCATGGAAATTGTAGTTAAACACAAGCAATTAAAGACAAAGAAGGAACTCAAACTAACATGGAAATAATTGAACAGCTGACACAGTGTCAAAGGCAAACAAATGACAGGCGATTCCTGAATGGATTGAAAACTGGGGCTGGGCCTAACATGTGGATGGATTTTAGGGAGGACGCTGCTTAAATGGTCAGATGGCTCTCAGAGTTTGAGCTCTCTGGTCAATTCTCCAACCAAAACAGGTCCCACCGAGATTTGACTCGGATCGCTGGATTCAGAGTCCAAAGTGCTAACCATTACACCATGGAACACATATATTCCCTAGCTGGAAACAAGCTTCAAGCCTGATATCAAGACATGCATTACAAAAGCAAGGACCTCTGTTAGAGGGATTATTTGACCTTTCTTCTCTGGCAGAAGACATCTGCCGAAACCGGGATCGAGCCAGGGACCTTTAGATCTTCAGTCTAACGCTCTCCCAACTGAGCTATTTTGGCCATGTGTGTCCTGGCAGGACTATATTGTAGGGGAAAAGGAAAAATCACTTTATCAGAAGATCACAGCAGACCTCCGAGAGCAGAAAAAGGCTGGCCACGTTGATTGCGGGAGTCTTAACCCTTTTGACTTGGTGGTTATTAGCACTGATCCCTAACCAACTGCAGCTAACGGCCTGTCTTTGGCTGCTTCTCTTTTCATCATCTTGATGCTTGCCGGTGATCCTGGGTAACAAAAGCTCGCTTCAAAGTGAGCCTTGAGAAGGGCTCGTCCGGGATTTGAACCGGGACCTCTCGCACCCAAAGCGAGAATCATACCCTAGACCAGCGAGCCACGTGAGACTCGGGTGCGGAGGATGAGCCACCCGACCTGCTCAGAGAGATTCGCCTTTTATCTTCCTGTAATTCACAGAGTTAGATGCTTAGGAAAAGTAGCACAGAAACCAACGGCGGGCTCGTCCGGGATTTTTGAACCCGGGACCTCTAGCCAGAGGCATCAGGCTGCACTCAGTGCTTCAGGGACAGAAAGAAGGACCTTGAACTACCATGGGAGGAAACAAAACGCCTTGAGACAGTGTCAAAGCCAAATAAATGAAAGATGGCCTCCCAATGGATTGAAATTTGGGGCTGGACCTAACTGGCTGCACGAGGTGAGAGATGCAAAGGTAGCCTATGTAACACAAAAATCATCATGCTCATATTCACTGAGAAACAAGACCAAGAAGAGCCTTAAATCTAAAGCACAACTTTTCGGTTAATTCACCAACTATATGGTGGCCAGTGCCAAGGAGGCAGCATAGAGGAGATATGGAACGATCGGTGGACACTGCGCTGCCCTGACCAAGGGGTCTTCTGCAAGAACCCCCGTTTGGCACCTCGAGCAGAGAGAAAGGAAAAGAACATCTACAGCAACGACCAAAGAAAGGAGTTTTTGTCATGATTGTAGTTAAACACAAGCAATTAAAGACAAAGAAGGAACTCAAACTAACATGGAAATAATTGAACAGCTCGACACAGTGTCAAAGGCAAACAAATGACAGGCGGCCTCTGAATGGATTGAAAACTGGGGCTGGGCCTAACATGTGGATGGATTTTAGGGGACGCGCTGCTTAAATGGTCAGATGGCTCTCAGAGTTTGAGCTCTCGGTCAATTCTCCAACCAAAACAGGTCCCACCGAGATTTGAACTCGGATCGCTGGATTCAGAGTCCAAAGTGCTAACCATTACACCATGGAACCCTAGCTACAAAAGCCTTGGCTCAGAGGGCCACAAAAGCAAGGACCTCTTAAGGGATTCGGTTGACCTTTCTTCTCTGGCAAGAAGACATCTGCCGAAACCCGGGATCGAGCCAGGGACCTTTAGATCTTCAGTCTAACGCTCTCCCAACTGAGCTATTTCGGCCACAATGTGGGACTATGATCGGGGGGGGGGATTCCGTCACTTTATCAGAAGATCACAGCAGACCTCCGAGAGCACCAAAAGGCTGGCCCGTCCGGGGGTCGAACCCGCGACCTTGGCGTTATTAGCACCACGCTCTAACCAACTGAGCTAACCGGCCTGTCTTTGGCTGCTTCTCTGCCAACTTGATGCTTGCCGGTGATCCTGGGTAACAAAACCGCTTCAAAAGTGAGCCTTTCTAAAGGGCTCGTCCGGGATTTGAACCGGGACCTCTACGCACCCAAAGCGAGAATCACACCCCTAGACCAACGAGCCACGTGAGACTCACGCAGAGCCACCCGATGCTCACAGAGAGCCGCCAAGTCTTCCTGTAATTCACAGAGTTAGATGCTTAGGAAAAGTAGCACAGAAACCAACGGGCGGGCTCGTCCGGGATTTTTGAACCCGGGACCTCTAGCCAGAGGCATCAGGCTGCACTCAGTGCTTCAGGGACAGAAAGAAGGACCTTGAACTACCATGGGAGGCAACAAAACTTCTTGAGACAGTGTCAAAGCCAAATAAATGAAAGATGGCCTCCCAATGGATTGAAATTTGGGGCTGGACCTAACTGGCTGCACGAGGTGAGAGATGCAAAGGTAGCCTACGTAACACAAAAATCATCATGCTCATATTCACTGAGAAACAAGACCAAGAAGAGCCTTAAATCTAAAGCACAACTTTTCGGTTAATTCACCAACTATATGGTGGCCAGTGCCAAGGAGGCAGCATAGAGGAGATATGGAACGATCGGTGGACACTGCGCTGCCCTGACCAAGGGTCTTCTGCAAGAACCCCCGTTTGGCACCTCCCGAGCAGAGAGAAAGGAAAAGAACATCTACAGCAACGACCAAAGAAAGGAGTTTTTGTCATGATTGTAGTTAAACACAAGCAATTAAAGACAAAGAAGGAACTCAAACTAACATGGAAATAATTGAACAGCTCGACACAGTGTCAAAGGCAAACAAATGACAGGCGGCCACTGAATGGATTGAAAACTGGGGCTGGGCCTAACATGTGGATGGATTTTCAGGGAGGGCGCTGCTTAAATGGTCAGATGGCTCTCAGAGTTTGAGATCTCTGTCAATTTTCCAACCAAAACAGGTCCCACCGAGATTTGAACTCGGATCGCTGGATTCAGAGTCCAAAGTGCTAACCATTACACCATGGAACCCTAGCTACAAAAGCCTTGGCTCAGAGGGCCACAAAAGCAAGGACCTCTTAAGGGATTCGGTTGACCTTTCTTCTCTGGCAAGAAGACATCTGCGAAACCCGGGATCGAGCCAGGGACCTTTAGATCTTCAGTCTAACGCTCTCCCAACTGAGCTATTTTGGCCTGGCGTGAGGGACTATGATCAGGGGGGATTCCGTCACTTTATCAGAAGATCACAGCAGACCTCCGAGAGCACCAAAAGGCTGGCCCGTCCCGTGTCTGGGGTCGAACCCGCGACCTTGGCGTTATTAGCACCACGCTCTAACCAACTGAGCTAACCGGCCTGTCTTTGGCTGCTTCTCTGCCAACTTGATGCTTGCCGGTGATCCTGGGTAACAAAACCGCTTCAAAAGTGAGCCTTTCTAAGGGCTCGTCCGGGATTTGAACCGGGACCTCTCGCTCCCAAAGCGAGAATCATACCCCTAGACCAACGAGCCACGTGAGACTCACGCAGAGCCACCCGATGCTCACAGAGAGAGCGCCAAGTCTTCCTGTAATTCACAGAGTTAGATGCTTAGGAAAAGTAGCACAGAAACCAACGGCGGGCTCGTCCGGATTTTTGAACCCGGGACCTCTAGCCAGAGGCATCAGGCTGCACTCAGTGCTTCAGGGACAGAAAGAAGGACCTTGAACTACCATGGGAGGCAACAAAACGCCTTGAGACAGTGTCAAAGCCAAATAAATGAAAGATGGCCTCCCAATGGATTGAAATTTGGGGCTGGACCTAACTGGCTGCACGAGGTGAGAGATGCAAAGGTAGCCTATGTAACACAAAAATCATCATGCTCATATTCACTGAGAAACAAGACCAAGAAGAGCCTTAAATCTAAAGCACAACTTTTCGGTTAATTCACCAACTATATGGTGGCCAGTGCCAAGGAGGCAGCATAGAGGAGATATGGAACGATCGGTGGACACTGCGCTGCCCTGACCAAGGGTCTTCTGCAAGAACCCCGTTTGGCACCTCCCGAGCAGAGAGAAAGGAAAAGAACATCTACAGCAACGACCAAAGAAAGGAGTTTTGTCATGATTGTAGTTAAACACAAGCAATTAAAGACAAAGAAGGAACTCAAACTAACATGGAAATAATTGAACAGCTCGACACAGTGTCAAAGGCAAACAAATGACAGGCGGCCTCTGAATGGATTGAAAACTGGGGCTGGGCCTAACATGTGGATGGATTTTAGGGAGGACGCTGCTTAAATGGTCAGATGGCTCTCAGAGTTTGAGCTCTCGGTCAATTCTCCAACCAAAACAGGTCCCACCGAGATTTGAACTCGGATCGCTGGATTCAGAGTCCAAAGTGCTAACCATTACACCATGGAACCCTAGCTACAAAAGCCTTGGCTCAGAGGGCCACAAAAGCAAGGACCTCTTAAGGGATTCGGTTGACCTTTCTTCTCTGGCAAGAAGACATCTGCCGAAACCCGGGATCGAGCCAGGGACCTTTAGATCTTCAGTCTAACGCTCTCCCAACTGAGCTATTTCAGCCACAACGTGAGGACTATGATCAGGGGAATCCGTCACTTTATCAGAAGATCACAGCAGACCTCCGAGAGCACCAAAAGGCTGGCCCGTCCGGGGGTCGAACCCGTGACCTTGGCGTTATTAGCACCACGCTCTAACCAACTGAGCTAACCGGCCTGTCTTTGGCTGCTTCTCTGCCAACTTGATGCTTGCCGGTGATCCTGGGTAACAAAACCGCTTCAAAAGTGAGCCATTCTAAGGGCTCGTCCGGGATTTGAACCCGGGACCTCTCGCACCAAAGCGAGAATCATACCCCTAGACCAACGAGCCACGTGAGACTCACGCAGAGCCACCCGATGCTCACAGAGAGCCGCCAAGTCTTCCTGTAATTCACAGAGTTAGATGCTTAGGAAAAGTAGCACAGAAACCAACGGCGGGCTCGTCCGAGATTTTTGAACCCGGGACCTCTAGCCAGAGGCATCAGGCTGCACTCAGTGCTTCAGGGACAGAAAGAAGGACCTTGAACTACCATGGGAGGAAACAAAACGCCTTGAGACAGTGTCAAAGCCAAATAAATGAAAGATGGCCTCCCAATGGATTGAAATTTGGGGCTGGACCTAACTGGCTGCACGAGGTGAGAGATGCAAAGGTAGCCTACGTAACACAAAAATCATCATGCTCATATTCACTGAGAAACAAGACCAAGAAGAGTCTTAAATCTAAAGCACAACTTTTCGGTTAATTCACCAACTATATGGTGGCCAGTGCCAAGGAGGCAGCATAGAGGAGATATGGAACGATCGGTGGACACTGCGCTGCCCTGACCAAGGGGTCTTCTGCAAGAACCCCCGTTTGGCACCTCCCGAGCAGAGAGAAAGGAAAAGAACATCTACAGCAACGACCAAAGAAAGGAGTTTTTGTCATGATTGTAGTTAAACACAAGCAATTAAAGACAAAGAAGGAACTCAAACTAACATGGAAATAATTGAACAGCTCGACACAGTGTCAAAGGCAAACAAATGACAGGCGGCCACTGAATGAATTGAAAACTGGGGCTGGGCCTAACATGTGGATGGATTTCAGGGAGGACGCTGCTTAAATGGTCAGATGGCTCTCAGAGTTTGAGATCTCGGTCAATTTTCCAACTAAAACAGGTCCCATCGAGATTTGAACTCGGATCGCTGGATTCAGAGTCCAAAGTGCTAACCATTACACCATGGAACCCTAGCTACAAAAGCCTTGGCTCAGAGGGCCACAAAAGCAAGGACCTCTTAAGGGATTCGGTTGATCTTTCTTCTCTGGCAAGAAGACATCTGCCGAAACCCGGGATCGAGCCAGGGACCTTTAGATCTTCAGTCTAACGCTCTCCCAACTGAGCTATTTCGGCCACAATGTGAGGGACTATGATCGGGGGGGGGGATTCCGTCAATTTATCAGAAGATCACAGCAGACCTCCGAGAGCACCAAAAAGCTGGCCCGTACGGGGGTCGAACCCGCTACCTTGGCGTTATTAGCACCACGCCTAACCAACTGAGCTAACCGACCTGTCTTTGGCTGCTTTTCTGCCAACTAGATGCTTGCCAACTTGATGCTTGCCGGTGATCCTGGGTGACAAAACCGCTTCAAAAGTGAGCCTTTCTAAGGGCTCGTCCGGGATTTGAACCCGGGACCTCTCGCACCCAAAGCGAGAATCATACCCCTAGACCAACGAGCCACGTGAGACTCACGCAGAGCCACCCGATGCTCACAGAGAGCCGCCAAGTCTTCCTGTAATTCACAGAGTTAGATGCTTAGGAAAAGTAGCACAGAAACCAACGGCGGGCTCGTCTGGGATTTTTGAACCCGGGACCTCTAGCCAGAGGCATCAGGCTGCACTCAGTGCTTCAGGGACAGAAAGAAGGACCTTGAACTACCATGGGAGGAAACAAAACGCCTTGAGACAGTGTCAAAGCCAAATAAATGAAAGATGGCCTCCCAATGGATTGAAATTTGGGGCTGGACCTAACTGGCTGCACGAGGTGAGAGATGCAAAGGTAGCCTACGTAACACAAAAATCATCATGCTCATATTCACTGAGAAACAAGACCAAGAAGAGCCTTAAATCTAAAGCACAACTTTTCGGTTAATTCACCAACTATATTGTGGCCAGTGCCAAGGAGGCAGCATAGAGGAGATATGGAACGATCGGTGGACACTGCGCTGCCCTGACCAAGGGTCTTCTGCAAGAACCCCCGTTTGGCACCTCCCGAGCAGAGAGAAAGGAAAAGAACATCTACAGCAACGACCAAAGAAAGGAGTTTTTGTCATGATTGTAGTTAAACACAAGCAATTAAAGACAAAGAAGGAACTCAAACTAACATGGAAATAATTGAACAGCTCGACACAGTGTCAAAGGCAAACAAATGACAGGCGGCCACTGAATGGATTGAAAACTGGGGCTGGGCCTAACATGTGGATGGATTTTAGGGAGGACGCTGCTTAAATGGTCAGATGGCTCTCAGAGTTTGAGCTCTTGGTCAATTTTCCAACCAAAACAGGTCCCACCGAGATTTGAACTCAGATCGCTGGATTCAGAGTCCAATGTGCTAACCATTACAACATGGAACCCTAGCTACAAAAGGCTTGGCTCAGAGGTCCACAAAAGCAAGGACCTTTCAAGGGATTCGGTTGACCTTTCTTCTCTGGCAAGAAGACATCTGCCGAAACCCGGGGTCGAGCCAGGGACCTTTAGAGCTTCAGTCTAACGCTCTCCCAACTGAGCTATTTCGGCCACAACATGAGGGACTATGATCGGGGGGGGGGGATTCCGTCACTTTATCAGAAGATCACAGCAGACCTCCGAGAGCACGAAAAGGCTGGCCCGTACGGGGGTCGAACCCGCGACCTTGGCGTTATTAGCACCACGCTCTAACCAACTGAGCTAACCAGCCTGTCTTTGGCTGCTTCTCTGCCAACTTGATGCTTGCCGTTGATCCTGGGTAACAAAACCTCTTCAAAAGTGAGCCTTTCTAAGGGCTCGTCCGGGATTTGAACCCGGGACCTCTCGCACCCAAAGCGAGAATCACACCCTTAGACCAACGAGCCACGTGAGACTCACACAGAGCCACCCGATGCTCACAGAGAGCCGCCAAGTCTTCCTGTAATTCACAGAGTTAGATGCTTAGGAAAAGTAGCACAGAAACCAACAACGGCCTCGTCCGGGATTTTTGAACCCGGGACCTCTAGCCAGAGGCATCAGGCTGCACTCAGTGCTTCAGGGACAGAAAGAAGGACCTTGAACTACCATGGGAGGCAACAAAACTTCTTGATACATTGTCAAAGCCAAACAAATGAAAGATGGCCTCCCAAAGGATTGAAATTTGGGGCTGCACCTAACTGGCTGCACGAGGTGAGAGATGCAAAGGTAGCCTACGTAACACAAAAATCATCATGCTCATATTCACTGAGAAACAAGACCAAGAAGAGTCTTAAATCTAAAGCACAACTTTTCGGTTAATTCACCAACTATATGGTGGCCAGTGCCAAGGAGGCAGCATAGAGGAGATATGGAACGATCGGTGGACACTGCGCTGCCCTGACCAAGGGGTCTTCTGCAAGAACCCCCGTTTGGCACCTCCCGAGCAGAGAGAAAGGAAAAGAACATCTACAGCAACGACCAAAGAAAGGAGTTTTTGTCATGATTGTAGTTAAACACAAGCAATTAAAGACAAAGAAGGAACTAAAACTAACATGGAAATAAATGAACAGCTCGACACAGTGTCAAAGGCAAACAAATGACAGGCGGCCACTGAATGAATTGAAAACTGGGGCTGGGCCTAACATGTGGATGGATTTCAGGGAGGACGCTGCTTAAATGGTCAGATGGCTCTCAGAGTTTGAGATCTCGGTCAATTTTCCAACCAAAACAGGTCCCACCGAGATTTGAACTCGGATCGCTGGATTCAGAGTCCAAAGTGCTAACCATTACACCATGGAACCCTAGCTACAAAAGGCTTGGCTCAGAGGGCCACAAAAGCAAGGACCTCTTAAGGGATTCGGTTGACCTTTCTTCTCTGGCAAGAAGACATCTGCCGAAACCCGGGATCGAGCCAGGGACCTTTAGATCTTCAGTCTAACGCTCTCCCAACTGAGCTATTTCGGCCACAATGTGAGGGACTATGATCGGGGATTCCGTCACTTTATCAGAAGATCACAGCAGACCTCCGAGAGCACTAAAAGGCTGGCCCGTACGGGGGTCGAACCCGCGACCTTGGCGTTATTAGCACCACGCTCTAACCAACTGAGCTAACCGGCCTGTCTTTGGCTGCTTCTCTGCCAACTTGATGCTTGCCGGTGATCCTGGGTAACAAAACCGCTTCAAAAGTGAGCCTTTCTAAGGGCTCGTCCGGGATTTGAACCCGGGACCTCTCGCTCCCAAAGCGAGAATCATACCCCTAGACCAACGAGCCACGTGAGACTCATGCAGAGCCACCCGATGCTCACAGAGAGCCGCCAAGTCTTCCTGTAATTCACAGAGTTAGATGCTTAGGAAAAGTAGCACAGAAACCAACGGCGGGGGCGTCCGGGATTTTTGAACCCGGGACCTCTAGCCAGAGGCATCAGGCTGCACTCAGTGCTTCAGGGACAGAAAGAAGGACCTTGAACTACCATGGGAGGAAACAAAACGCCTTGAGACAGTGTCAAAGCCAAATAAATGAAAGATGGCCTCCCAATGGATTGAAATTTGGGGCTGGCCCTAACTGGCTGCACGAGGTGAGAGATGCAAAGGTAGCCTATGTAACACAAAAATCATCATGCTCATATTCACTGAGAAACAAGACCAAGAAGAGCCTTAAATCTAAAGCACAACTTTTCGGTTAATTCACCAACTATATGGTGGCCAGTGCCAAGGAGGCAGCATAGAGGAGATATGGAACGATCGGTGGACACTGCGCTGCCCTGACCAAGGGGTCTTCTGCAAGAATCCCCGTTTGGCACCTCCCGAGCAGAGAGAAAGGAAAAGATTATCTACAGCAACGACCAAAGAAAGGAGTTTTTGTCATGATTGTAGTTAAACACAAGCAATTAAAGACAAAGAAGGAACTCAAACTAACATGGAAATAATTGAACAACTCGACACAGTGTCAAAGGCAAACAAATGACAGGCGGCCTCTGAATGGATTGAAAACTGGGGCTGGGCCTAACATGTGGATGGATTTTAGGGAGGACGCTGCTTAAATGGTCAGATTGCTCTCAGAGTTTGAGCTCTCTGTCAATTCTCCAACCAAAACAGGTCCCACCGAGATTTGAACTCGGATCGCTGGATTCAGAGTCCAAAGTGCTAACCATTACACCATGGAACCCTTGCTACAAAAGCCTTGGCTCTGAGGGCCACAAAAGCAAGGACCTCTTAAGGGATTCGGTTGACCTTTCTTCTCTGGCAAAAAGACATCTGCCGAAACCCGGGATCGAGCCAGGGACCTTTAGATCTTCAGTTTAACGCTCTCCCAACTGAGCTATTTCAGCCACAACGAGAGACAATGATCAGGGGGGGGGAATCCGTCACTTTATCAGAAGATCACAGCAGACCTCCGAGAGCACCAAAAGGCTGGCCCGTCCGGGGGTCGAACACGTGACCTTGGCGTTATTAGCACCACGCTCTAACCAACTGAGCAAACCGGCCTGTCTTTGGCTGCTTCTCTGCCAACTTGATGCTTGCCGGTGATCCTGGGTAACAAAACCGCTTCAAAAGTGAGCCTTTCTAAGGGCTCGTCCGGGATTTGAACCCGGGACCTCTCGCACCCAAAGCGAGAATCATACCCCTAGACCAACGAGCCACGTGAGACTCACGCAGAGCCACCCGATGCTCACAGAGAGCCGCCAAGTCTTCCTGTAATTCACAGAGTTAGATGCTTAGGAAAAGTAGCACAGAAACCAACGGCGGGCTCGTCCGGGATTTTTGAACCCGGGACCTCTAGCCAGAGGCATCAGGCTGCACTCAGTGCTTCAGGGACAGAAAGAAGGACCTTGAACTACCATAGGAGGAAACAAAACGCCTTGAGACAGTGTCAAAGCCAAATAAATGAAAGATGGCCTCCCAATGGATTGAAATTTGGGGCTGGACCTAACTGGCTGCACGAGGTGAGAGATGCAAAGGTAGCCTATGTAACACAAAAATCATCATGCTCATATTCACTGAGAAACAAGACCAAGAAGAGCCTTAAATCTAAAGCACAACTTTTCGGTTAATTCACCAACTATATGGTGGCCAGTGCCAAGGAGGCAGCATAGAGGAGATATGGAACGATCGGTGGACACTGCGCTGCCCTGACCAAGGGGTCTTCTGCAAGAACCCCCGTTTGGCACCTCCCGAGCAGAGAGAAAGGAAAAGAACATCTACAGCAACGACCAAAGAAAGGAGTTTTTGTCATGATTGTAGTTAAACACAAGCAATTAAAGACAAAGAAGGAACTCAAACTAACATGGAAATAATTGAACAGCTCGACACAGTGTCAAAGGCAAACAAATGACAGGCGGCCACTGAATGGATTGAAAACTGGGGCTGGGCCTAACATGTGGATGGATTTTAGGGAGGACGCTGCTTAAATGGTCAGATGGCTCTCAGAGTTTGAGCTCTCGGTCAATTTTCCAACCAAAACAGCTCCCACCGAGATTTGAACTCGGATCGCTGGATTCAGAGTCCAATGTGCTAACCATTACACCATGGAACCCTAGCTACAAAGGCTTGGCTCAGAGGTCCACAAAAGCAAGGACCTTTTAAGGGATTCGGTTGACCTTTCTTCTCTGGCAAGAAGACATCTGCCGAAACCCGGGATCGAGCCAGGGACCTTTAGATCTTCAGTCTAACGCTCTCCCAACTGAGCTATTTCGGCCACAACATGAGGGACTATGATCGGGGGGGGGGATTCCGTCACTTTATCAGAAGATCACAGCAGACCTCCGAGAGCACCAAAAGGCTGGCCCGTACGGGGGTCGAACCCGTGACCTTGGCATTATTAGCACCACGCTCTAACCAACTGAGCAAACCGGCCTGTCTTTGGCTGCTTCTCTGCCAACTTGATGCTTGCCGGTGGTCCTGGGTAACAAAACCGCTTCAAAAGTGAGCCTTTCTAAGGGCTCGTCCGGGATTTGAACCCGGGACCTCTCGCACCCAAAGCGAGAATCACACCCCTAGACCAACGAGCCACGTGAGACTCACGCAGAGCCACCCGATGCTCACAGAGAGCCGCCAAGTCTTCCTGTAATTCACAGAGTTAGATGCTTAGGAAAAGTAGCACAGAAACCAACGGCGGGCTCGTCCGAGATTTTTGAACCCGGGACCTCTAGCCAGAGGCATCAGGCTGCACTCAGTGCTTCAGGGACAGAAAGAAGGACCTTGAACTACCATGGGAGGCAACAAAACTTCTTGAGACAGTGTCAAAGCCAAATAAATGAAAGATGGCCTCCCAATGGATTGAAATTTGGGGCTGGACCTAACTGGCTGCACGAGGTGAGAGATGCAAAGGTAGCCTACGTAACACAAAAATCATCTTGCTCATATTCACTGAGAAACAAGACCAAGAAGAGTCTTAAATCTAAAGCACAACTTTTCGGTTAATTCACCAACTATATGGTGGCCAGTGCCAAGGAGGCAGCATAAAGGAGATATGGAACGATCGGTGGACACTGCGCTGCCCTGACCAAGGGGTCTTCTGCAAGAACCCCCGTTTGGCACCTCCCGAGCAGAGAGAAAGGAAAAGAACATCTACAACAACGACCAAAGAAAGGAGTTTTTGTCATGATTGTAGTTAAACACAAGCAATTAAAGACAAAGAAGGAACTCAAACTAACATGGAAATAATTGAACAGCTCGACACAGTGTCAAAGGCAAACAAATGACAGGTGGCCTCTGAATGGATTGAAAACTGGGGCTGGGCCTAACATGTGGATGGATTTTAGGGAGGACGCTGCTTAAATGGTCAGATGGCTCTCAGAGTTTGAGCTCTCTGTCAATTCTCCAACCAAAACAGGTCCCACCGAGATTTGATTTCGGATCGCTGGATTCAGAGTCCAAAGTGCTAACCATTACACCATGGAACCCTAGCTACAAAAGCCTTGGCTCAGAGGGCCACAAAAGCAAGGACTTCTTAAGGGATTCGGTTGACCTTTCTTCTCTGGCAAAAAGACATCTGCCGAAACTCGGGATCGAGCCAGGGACCTTTAGATCTTCAGTCTAACGCTCTCCCAACTGAGCTATTTCGGCCACAACGTGAGGGACTATGATCAGGGGGGGGAATCCGTCACTTTATCAGAAGATCACAGCAGACCTCCGAGAGCACCAAAAGGATGGCCCGTACGGGGGTCGAACCCGCGATCTTGGCGTTATTAGCACCACGCTCTAACCAACTGAGCTAACCGGCCTGTCTTTGGCTGCTTCTCTGCTAACTTGATGCTTGCCGGTGATCCTGGGTAACAAAACCGCTTCAAAAGTGAGCCTTTCTAAGGGCTCGTCCGGGATTTGAACCCGGGACCTCTCGCACCCAAAGCGAGAATCACACCCCTAGACAAACGAGCCACGCGAGACTAACGCAGAGCCACCCGATCCTCACAGAGAGCCACCAAGTCTTCCTGTAATTCACAGAGTTAGATGTGTAGGGTTTTCACACCTAATTTTAATTATGAAATTTTTGAATTGTCATTTGAATCAGTTCTCAATTCAAGTTTGGGAATTGATTCTGAAAAGATTCACGTTGGTATGCAATTCAAGTATACCTTTAAATCACTTAATACGTCCAGCGTTTTAGGGCAATTTAAATGTATGTTACCAATATGAATTTACTCTGTGATCAGCAAAATAAATCAATTGGATTCTTCGCTTTACCTCGAGCAGGTAACAACGGATCTGGGCATGAGTTTGACTTTCCAGTTACATAACACACAAACAAGAATTCGTAATAATGAAACACAATTTTTTCGACAGTACCTACTATTTGACAAGACTACACTGAGAAGACTAAACATAAACACACACACACACACACATGCATTCATACACACATTCACGGGTTGGAAGGGAAATGGATAATTGTCTGTCCAAAGTCTGTTAGCTAGTTCTGAGATCGCACTAAGAGCACCAACAAAGCAAAGTTAGGTTTAGCCTCGCTTATATGTGTCTGCGCCAATTCAGTAGAGACGGAAAGGTAGTTTTACCACTCGGCGTGTCTGGGGAAATCCCGGCGTGCTGATTGGGCAGGCTCGTCCGTGGGATGACGTGGTCGGGCTTTCCCGGGCCGTTTGAATGAAGTCTCTCTAGCTTGGTGGTTCGCTTTGGATGAACCGGGTTGGTTATGGAAAGGGCAGTGAGTGTCCGTGGAGTGATGTGACGGAGCGGACCGGAGTCGAGGGTATCGGGTCGTTCTGGTTCGGAGTCTTCTGACTTCTACAAGTTCGAAGTTTCTCTGTTTCCTTGGCGATTCCTGCAGCGACCGAATTCCCCTCCCGGTGGTTCGAAGAGTTCTTCTCGACTCGACTCCGACTCCGATTCTTCTCGTTCTCAACTCAACTCAGAGAGCTCTGTTCCTGCGTTTTGAGGTGCAAGTTTTGGGCCGTGCCCTGGGCAGTTGTCCAATCCCGAGGTCAAAGGGGCGTGTCCACACCTGCTTTCGACTCCGGTTTAGTGCATACTTTATCCCAGTTAGAATTGACATTCTGCACTTCTGTTCCCTATCAAAAGCTTATAAGTGGAATACACTGTTGTGCATTGCACAAACACATATATTCATTCATCACGATATTGGAAACATCGTAAGCTTCAATTTGATATCAAACATGCATTATCTAGCGCTTATGGAACGCTCTCTGTTAGAGGATTATTTAACAAGTATATAGCGGTTCCTACATACATCCCGAAACATTTATTAAGCAGTTATTTACAGATGAACCTTTATTCGTTTGAAAGGAAGGCATTTAGATTGTTCGTTTAGTGGTTTTATGTGTGTCCTGGCAGTTCCTTTATTGTAGCGAAAAGGAAAAAGGCGCTTTTAAGGAATGTATGTTGGGACAGAGCAAACCTCCTGGGGGTTGGAAAGTGTGAGGCTGTCCTGGCCACGTTGATTCACCGGGAGTCTTATCACCTTTTGACTTGGTGGCTTGGTAGAACTGATCCCAGGTCAGTGCACAGAACGGGTTATCGCGCTGTCGACCAGATGTTGCGCGTTTTCAATCATCCCAATCTTGACGTGGGTACTCGGATTGGCCGAGCTCACTGCAGCGACAGTCCCTTGAGAATGTTTGGTAGACGTTGTGGCGCTCTGCATCGCTCGGCTGACCATCTTGATTGCCTTTATGGTCCGGGGTGCGGAGGATGAGCGATTTTACGACCTGGTTCTAGAGCGATTCCCCCTTTTATGGTTCGTGTCTGTTCATCGAGGCCCCACATATCCCCTTTTTGCTGCGCGATGAGGTTCCGTTGCGCTATAACGTCATCGGGCACTGGAACAATGGACAGAGAGAACAGACATCCACAAACAACATTTCCATCGCTAACTGAACTGTCGTGCAGAAATTTGGAATTTGGGCAGATCGGGTGAGAAACTTGATACGACATTTGCGCTCGATCTATGGACTTGGTGCGGGGAGTCAATCTTATTGTCAGGACCTGACGTGAGAGAATGGTTAAGGGTGTTCCTGTAAAAGGGCCTAGAGGGGAAAAAGGGAAACAGAGAGGGAAAGAGAAGGGAAAAGACAACACATAAGGGACACAAGGACATTGAGTGAGGTTAGGACAACAAACAATGGTCACCTGTGTGGGGAAGCTCCTTGTTACTAGAGTGTTGGTTCTAGCAGTGCGGTGAAGGAGCGTGTAGGTGTTGTGTTTAAAAACCTGGCTATGTGTTTCCCTAGTGGGTGAGGAATTACATCAGTGAGGTGCGATAGTCGGTCTGTGTCAGTGGGTTTGGTCTTCCCCCTTTCCTTGTCTCTTGGAGCCCTGGTGCCTCTTTATCTGGTTCCGGTGTACCCATCGCAGGGCTGGCTCGCTGCGCCCCTGTCGAATCTTGATTCGGTAGGCAACAGGTGACAGTTTGTCTACGATTTCGTGGGGTCCCGTCCAGTGAGGTAGGAACTTCTTTGACAATCGATGAGAGGTGTTTGGCCGTGGTTGGGCGAAACTGTAATACCACACTTCGTCTCCGACCTCAAGTTCCTGATATGAGGCTTTCCTGTCGTAGTAAGCCTTACGACCTTCCGCGCTGCTTTGGAGTTGTTGCTGTGCAAAGGCGAAAGTCGTTCTCAGGTGCTGATGCAACTCTTCTAGGTACTGATGCGTGGTGTAGGCAGTGACGAGGTTCATGTCACCGGGTTGGTACAGCAGGTGTAAGGGTAGTGTCATGCGTCTCCCCGTCATCATTTCGAATGGGGGTACTCCGGTGGACCGGTGAGGAGTGGACCTGATGGCCATTAGTACCAGGGAAGTTTGACATCCCAATCCTTCTGATTGGCCGACACGCACTTCTTCAGCATGCTGACCACTGTCTTGTTGGCACGTTCCACCTGTCCGGAAGAGATGGGGTGGTGGCTTATGTGCAGTTTGGCTTGCACACCCAGGAGTTTCCACATTTCTTGCATGACCTCAGTGGTAAAGTGAGTTCCTCGGTCTGAATTGACACTCAAGGGCAGTCCAAATCTTGAGAAGATATGGTTAATTAAGAGGTAGGCTGTTGTTTCTGCCGTGTCATTCGGAGCTGGGAGGCACTCTATCCACTTTGTGAACTCGCAGACCACATTGAGGAAGTACTTGTTACCTCGTGTCGACCGTGGCAGGGTCCTACCCAGTCTATTTGGAGGTCCGACCATGGGAAGGTCATTCCTTTCCTTTGCAGTGGTGTGCGGTGATTTGCATTCGCCGGTTGAAACTGGCAACAGACCAGGCATACTTTCACGTATTCCGCCACGTCTTGCTGCATGCCAGGCCAGTATACCACTCGTTTGAGTGTCTCATAGGTGGCCTTGGCGCCATGGTGTCCAGCGCATGGTGCATCGTGGGCGTATGTCAACATTATCCCCTTTGGCTCTGAGGCACTACGAGCCGTGGCGTAGCGCAGTGGCTCAGGGACATACGTGAGAACGCCGTCTTTGAGATGCAGCATGTGCTTGATGGAGTGCAGGTGGCGGAGGTCAGAGGAGGTGGCTAGGTCGAAGTCAGAAACGGGGGCGGTAGCCGGGTCAGAAATGTGTGCACTGATGGTTTGCAGTGCTGGATCCGGACGCTTGAAGAGTACGGAGATCGTCAGCAGCAAACTGTGGTGAGATGGAGAGATACGGGAGGAGGTGGGGTTCGCAACACCAGTGGCGTGTTGGCGGCGGGTGATGGCTGCCACAGCTGGGTTGGGTGGGTGGGAATGGAACGTCCAAGACTCTCCATGTAATGCACCTGCTTTAGCGAGGGCATCTGTTTGGTCGTTGGAGTCTTTGTCTTGGTTCTTGCTGCTTGAACTTGAAATTGCTTGTGACCTTGACATTGCCTCGGCAGTCTGTAAACGGGCAGTGGTGTCTGTGGCTTGGCACTGCAACTCCTGAGAGTTTACTGACTGGAAGGGCAGAGGTTCACGGACTTGTGTCCACAACTTCAAGTGCTTAAAGTCCATTAGTGGCTCAAAGCGATTAAGCAGGTCCTTTCCGATTAGCAGTGGGTAAGTCTTAAGGGTGAGATGTAAACTGGGTGGATGAGGTTCATCGGACCCACTGTTAGGTGGATTGGGGCCACTTGTGTCAGTTGTAGACCCGTGTGGGAGTATGCTTGAAGGTTCAGCTCACATCTTTGAAGTTTGAGGGCCATTTAATGTCTTTGCTCCTTCCTGGATTTTTCCGAGGAGTTCTGCTGACATTAGTGTGATGTCAGCTCCTGTGTCCAGAAGGGCTTCGACCCTGATGTGGCGTTCGATGATGATGGAGAGGTAAAACTTTCTTGCCATACCTCTCTCAATGAGATCACCCAGGAGTTGAGGGACTGGAGTTTGGGATGAGATGGGGAGGATATCAGGGCTGATCTGCAGTTCTTCGGACGAGTGGCAGACGACCAGGACAGCACTTTCAGGAACCAGAGTGGTTTCAGCGGCAGGTGTTTGTTGGATGATGCCGTGGTTTGAAGCATCATATGGTGAGTTAGGGGCTAACTCGATTGCTGGGGTTTCAGGTAGGATTTCTCGTCCATCTGAAGTTATGGTCATTATGGTTCTTTGAGTGTGCGGGGAGGAAGTGCTATTCTCTGTGTCTGGTTGGGTCGGGTGGTCGCTGCTGTTTCGTCCGGCTGCCAGTCAGGCTGAATCCGGCTTCTCTTTCTTTTCCCACTTCCAATCTTCCTTCATTTGCTGGAAAAACTCTCTCATCATGCTCTTCATCAGTTCTTGTGAAAAAAAACGGTGATGTCTTTTGCTCTTGTGTGGATTCAGTTTGAAAGTTCTTTCGTCGATTCCTTGGGCTGGTTGCTCCAGGGTGTGTTTGTGCTCTTCCCATGGAGGTTCCGTTGCCATCCCAGGAGCTCTTCCCCTTTGGTTTCTAAAGGAGGTTGACTGATTCCACGATCTCTCCCACTGACCTTCCTGCGGTCTTGAACTGTCCCATGACTTTTCCCAGTGGCGTCCAGGCGAGCGCTGTCGTTCACGTGGTCCATCCCAGCGGCCGTTTCTCTGCTTGGGTCTGGTACCTGCGTGGAAGTCTTGCTCTCTGTGGGACGCGTTCCACTCTTTTCTTGACGGCTTGAAGCTGTCTTGATGTTGGGCACCCTCTAGAGGCAGTCTGTGACTTTGTGTGTTGAAGTCGAGGACCGTCGGAGCTTTAGCGCCTTTCTCTGCAGCCATCTTCTGTTTGCTGTAGGCTTTGTGTGCCAAGTCGCGCAGCTGCTGAATGGTCATTGTGCGCGGACATGCAAGCACGCCTAGATGGTGGCTTACCCCAGGATGTAGATTCCTGAGGAAGAGAGTCTTAAAGTTCATGTCTTGTTCCATTTCGGGCTCGTTACGAGTTCCGAAGTATGCTCTCCTGAGTCGGCTGTAGTAGGCTTGTGGAGGCTCATGACGGCCTTGTCTGATCTCCAGGGCGGCTACTAGTCCTTGTTCTGACTCTGGGTCATCAAATTCATTGATGAGAGCCTCTCGGAGCAGGTGGTAATCAGCCTTTGTCTGGGCTGGTTGCCGGTCTAGGAAACTGCGTACATCAGGGCTTGATGTTGCTCGCAGTAAATAGAGTCTATCTATATCAGTGACGTGAGGTCTTACTTCCAGATGGAATTCGACGTCCTGCAGATAGGTTGGAACATCTGGACTACTTGGCACACCTGGGGTGAACTTGACGATGTTCCTGGCGATCTTGTCGAGGTCTTTTAGGTCCAGGCCGTGTGATGCTCTTTGGCTGGCTGGGTCCGTTTCTCTTGGCCTTCTCGCGAGGTATGTCTCTTCAGAGGAGCTGGTGAGTGTTTCAGCATCGCCTCTTTCCCCTTTGTTCACTTGCCTCTACAAGAACAGGAGACCCGGTCCTACTTGGCAGGGGTGACTTTGGTGCCTCCCGTGTCCTCAGTGGCTCAGCGCGCAGGTCGTAGGCGTGTCTGAGTTCCTCCTTGACACTGTCGGATTCCTCTTTGACGTAGTCCAGCTGTTGTTCTAGGCGGCTGATCTCATTCCTTGACTGGTTCAAGTGAGTCTCGAGGGCTTTGATTCTGCCGGCCTTGTCTCTAATGTCAGTCTTTGCCTTCTCCAGTAGCTGTTCTGCGTACTGGAGGTTGTTAACAGCATTGTCAAAGTCTCTTTTGGTTTGTTTCACCTCTTGTGTGGAAGCTGCTAGCAAGGCTTTGAGCGTGGTGATCTCCTCTGGGTCCTTTCTCTCCTCATCCAGCCTTTCCTGTCGTTCCTGAGCCTCCAGTTCCAGCTGTTTGATGCGTCGCTGTGCGCATGTCAGCTCCTGTTGGAGATCGGCGGCGTGCCTGTCACTCAGTTTGAGGGTAGCGATGAGGGTCTGACTTAGGAGCAGGTGATCTTTGCTAGCTCTTTGTTGTTGTAGCCTTGGCTTGGGTCCTGTTTCATTAGGCTCGTTAGGTTGTTATCCAGCTGTTCCTGGGTCTGATGCTTTAGTGTTTCCGCGGCCTTGGGTAGGAGGCTGCTGGTTGCAACACTTAGCCATGTTTCCAGGTCTTCCCAGTGACCAACGTTGTCTGCTGTGTGAGACATGTTTTGGTGCGGCGAGAGGGGATTTGGAAACGTGACTGACACAGACCTGGAAGAAAATAACAACCAAACAAGGCAGAACAGACAACAGCAAGGAAAGACAGAGGTGTAGATGTTTGGCGTCAGTTGATGCTAAATGTGAGGTGTCAGGTGGGTGTGGTTCTCTGTGACTGTAATCCTCTGGTGGGTGTGCTTCTAACTGGCGTTTCTGGGAGACAATTAGTAACCACACACAGGACGACAGAGAACAGAAGACAACACAGAACAGGAAGAAGGGATAGCTGGGCGTTTCGTTCTCCTGTAACAGGCGGTCCTTGCTTCTTTTCTTCTCCTTTTTTTTTTAGAGAAAGGGAGGAGCTACCTGTAAGAGACGTAAGAGAGGGAGAGAGAGAGGAGAGAGAGAGAGAGAGACAGAGAGGGGGAGGTAACACACTCTTTCCTGGTCAAGGAAGGAGGGGTTAGGCTCTATCACTGTCTCTTTTCCTAAGTTAGAGGATGCTTTTAGGAGTTTCTAAATGGGTATTTCTAAGTACTAAGACTGCGATTGCTATTAGAATCTCCTCCGGGCGAGGATAAAACAATAGCAATGACAGTGTTAGCTTTTAGTTGGTTAGATTGACTCCGTGCACCAAGTAGATTGTTCCTGGGGTCGTGTTTACGATTCCTCGTCGATCGACTTTGGTTTCGGCTGTAGGATAACACGCTGAGAAGGGAAGGTTTGTGAGCATGAACAATTTGAAACAATGTCGTCAAGTTTCACCCGATACTGATCAGAAATGTCTCAAATTAAATTCTTTGCTTTCCTGGTTCCCACAGGTGCGATCTCAGAAGCAGCAGCAGCAGTCAGATCAGAGGAGAGGAACAAGAAGGAGAGAAGAGAGAGTTGCTTACACTGTAAACAAAGTTGACAAAGTGTGATGCTGTTAAGCCTGATACCTAATGGTTGGTTTTACTATGTTGGTGTGATGAGTTAAGTCACCTGAGGTTGAATAGGCCCTAACCTACTTATGGGTGTCGCCAAATGGGTTTTAGCAAAAGGGGTTTAGACCTAGGCTTTGGTGATGAGGCGATTAACCCGTCGGAGTACAGCGGTGTGGCTCCCGTCTGGGCGCCCTGTGCTCCTGTAAGGTCAATCAGACTTCTGTCCGACAGTATTGCAGTGAGCCTCTCAAACAGAGTCGGCTTTTGACACAAAGGTGCGGGCCCACGGTGGAGGTGTGTCAACGGCTGGCTTGGACTGACAAGGCTGCGGGGCAGAGCCCTGGGTTACTGATCGGTTTCCCCGATTCAGCAGCTGACAGGGTGGTTTACCCGAGCCTCCGTCCAGGTCAGCTCGTGTTGACTCCTCCTCCGTTACACAATTGCTGATGCCTGCTGCGGGTTCACTTACAATGCTAGGACAGAGAGGCCTGGCTGGCCCCCAGCTGGCACAAGGTCACGTTCAAACGGGGTCCTCACTCGCTGTGACACCTCCGAGACAACCGTCCCTGCACCAACCTAGCACTAGGGGAGTGCTAGCTGCTAAGCCCTAAGTAAGGGAGAGACCCTGTAGAGAGGATTGAGAGGGAGGCACTCAACTGTACACACCAACGTAACTGCAAATGACTTGAAATTTCTATTTGGTAGCGATAATTAATGATCAAAAGTTCCTGAGGAGTCAAGCCTGAATTAATCACTAAGTATCTTCTGCAATAGAATCCGGGATACTATGCTTGGAATAGTACACGGAAGTTCAAGTCGATTATAATTGAAAATTTATGATATTGGTATTAAATTATAAAGCAATTATAATTAAATAAATCCCCAAAATAGCAATTATGTAGGGGAGCCACCCTAATTTGCTAAATCTGAAATTAAAATTCCAAACCAGGGATTATATTTAAGTGATGCGTTATCACGACTATAAAGGCAATTATAATTAACCAAATCACCAGCTGAAATTAAAATTTTCAATCAATAACGGCAGTTAACAATTAAAATTCAATGCAATTATCATCAAAGTATTCAAAGCAATTATAATCAAATGAATCAGCAAATATTGTTGCAATTTATGAATATGAACCTAATGCATTTAGTAAATGACATTAAGGTTTCACATTAGCAATGCTAGAAAATTGGTAATATATCCTGATATCATCAAATTAATAAAAGCAGTTATACTTGTTGATGGCAATGTATCATTGAAGGCTAAGGGTAAGAAAAAAAACGTTTCTTGTTAATACCAACGGTTATGGCAGTTCAAACATTTGTCAACATTCTTCTCGGTAAGGGAAAGGTGAGGAAAAAGGGGGTAAACGTGAAGGGGAAAGGAGGAGGAAGCCCACTATTGTGGTTCCGGCGTTCCGATGGAACTCAACACACCATAAACACACAAGGCATTCAACTCAATGGACAACAGAGGTCTATTCGCTAAGCGCTAGCCTGATGCTAACAGTTTGCATAGGTTTCAATGCCAACACATTAGATTCAGTTAACCTAGCCTCTGCTCCGTTTGTTTACAAACTTCAAATATGGCGCCGGAGGACTGCGCTTGCGCACTTTGAAGTTAACTAGGAAACGGCGTCCTAGAAACTCCGCGTCGTTGCTATGGATACGTGCAATTCGCTATTATACGAGTTCGGCCCACCCGAAATGACGGCGCATTTCGCAACGAGTAAACTCGATCAGCTTCGTCTAGCACTGACAACTTCACTTGCTAAAGTGAGGCACTTTTACATACATATATTGCAATTAAACAATGACGTCCTCGGACCGCGGCGGGTCTGCACAGTTTATTCACTTGATCAAGAATTTTCTTCTCCCATATAACTTCCGCGTTCTGACGCTCTCTGCGTTACGCTCGGTTTCACTTCTTCCAGTGACTAAATGGCCAAGGATTACTTAGTTAGCTACTTCTAAGCTCTTGCCAGGGAGGAATTAGATTCATATGACAGTGGAACTCGCACTGCCATAGATCAACAAAGGCCTTATGGAAAATAAACAAGGAACACGCTTGCTTTTTCCCTCAACGCGCTCTAACGCGGATCTCTGTCTCTATGGACAAATATTACCAGTACTGCAGTTTTCAAAGTCTTCACAAATCACACGCACTTTTACGTGTTCGCATGTCAAAATAGAGGTACAAAATAACAACAATTTGTCTCTGTGTCTTAATCTATTCTTCCGGATAAAATAGAAAACCACGAAATCACGAATCACAAATTTATGAATTATGAACTGAAAATCAAATCTTGCCCGCATTCTCCACCATTATATGTAGGGTTTTCACACCTAATTTTAATTATGATAATTATGAATTGTCATTTGAATCAGTTCTCAATTCAAGTTTGGGAATTGATTCTGAAAAGATTCACGTTGGTATGCAATTCAAGTATACCTTTAAATCACTTAATACGTCCAGCGTTTTAGGGCAATTTAAATGTATGTTACCAATATGAATTTACTCTGTGATCAGCAAAATAAATCAATTGGATTCTTCGCTTTACCTCGAGCAGGTAACAACGGATCTGGGCATGAGTTTGACTTTCCAGTTACATAACACACAAACAAGAATTCGTAATAATGAAACAAAATTTATTCGACAGTACCTACTATTTGACAAGACTACACTGAGAAGACTAAACATAAACACACACACACACACATGCATTCATACACACATTCACGGGTTGGAAGGGAAATGGATAATTGTCTGTCCAAAGTCTGTTAGCTAGTTCTGAGATCGCACTAAGAGCACCAACAAAGCAAAGTTAGGTTTAGCCTCGCTTATATATGTCTCTGCGCCAATTCAGTAGAGACGGAAAGGTAGTTTTACCACTCGGCGTGTCTGGGGAAATCCCGGCGTGCTGATTGGGCAGGCTCGTCCGTGGGATGACGTGGTCGGGCTTTCCCGGGCCGTTTGAATGAAGTCTCTCTAGCTTGGTGGTTCGCTTTGGATGAACCGGGTTGGTTATGGAAAGGGCAGTGAGTGTCCGTGGAGTGATGTGACGGAGCGGACGAGTCGAGGGTATCGGGTCGTTCTGGTTCGGAGTCTTCTGACTTCTACAAGTTCGAAGTTTCTCTGTTTCCTTGGCGATTCCTGCAGCGACCGAATTCCCTCCCGGTGGTTCCGAAGAGTTCTTCTCGACTCGACTCCGACTCCGATTCTTCTCGTTCTCAACTCAACTCAGAGAGCTCTGTTCCTGCGTTTTGAGGTGCAAGTTTTGGGCCGTGCCCTGGGCAGTTGTCCAATCCGAGGTCAAAGGGGCGTGTCCACACCTGCTTTCGACTCGGTTTCGTGCATACTTTATCCCAGTTAGAATTGACATTCTGCACTTCTGTTCCCTATCAAAAGCTTATAAGTGGAATACACTGTTGTGCATTGCACAAACACATATATTCATTCATCACGATATTGGAAACATCGTAAGCTTCAATTTGATATCAAACATGCATTATCTAGCGCTTATGGAGCGCTCTCTGTTAGAGGATTATTTAACAAGTATATAGCGGTTCCTACATACATCCCGAAACATTTATTAAGCAGTTATTTACAGATGAACCTTTATTCGTTTGAAAGGAAGGCATTTAGATTGTTCGCTTAGTGGTTTTATGTGTGTCCTGGCAGTTCCTTTATTGTAGCGAAAAGGAAAAAGGCGCGCTTTTAAGGAATGTATGTTGGGACAGAGCAAACCTCCCTGGGGGCTTGGAAAGTGTGAGGCTGTCCTGGCCACGTTGATTCACCGCGGGAGTCTTATCACCTTTTGACTTGGTGGCTTGGTAGAACTGATCCCAGGTCAGTGCACAGAACGGGTTATCGCGCTGTCGACCAGATGTTGCGTTTTCAATCATCCCAATCTTGACGTGGGTACTCTCGGATTGGCCGAGCTCACTGCAGCGACAGTCCCTTGAGAATGTTTGGTAGACGTTGTGGCGCTCTGCATCGCTCGGCTGACCATCTTGATTGCCTTTATGGTCCGGGGTGCGGAGGATGAGCGATTTTACGACCTGGTTCTAGAGCGATTCCCCCTTTTATGGTTCGTGTCTGTTCATCGAGGCCCCACAGATGCTTAGGAAAAGTAGCACAGAAACCAACGGCGGGCTCGTCCGGGATTTTTTAACCCGGGACCTCTAGCCAGAGGCATCAGGCTGCACTCAGTGCTTCAGGGACAGAAAGAAGGACCTTGAACTACCATGGGAGGAAACAAAACGCCTTGAGACAGTGTCAAAGCCAAATAAATGAAAGATGGCCTCCCAATGGATTGAAATTTGGGGCTGGACCTAACTGGCTGCACGAGGTGAGAGATGCAAAGGTAGCCTATGTAACACAAAAATCATCATGCTCATATTCACTGAGAAACAAGACCAAGAAGAGCCTTAAATCTAAAGCACAACTTTTCGGTTAATTCACCAACTATATGGTGGCCAGTGCCAAGGAGGCAGCATAGAGGAGATATGGAACGATCGGTGGACACTGTGCTGCCCTGACCAAGGGGTCTTCTGCAAGAACCCCCGTTTGGCACCTCCCGAGCAGAGAGAAAGGAAAAGAACATCTACAGCAACAACCAAAGAAAGGAGTTTTTGTCATGATTGTAGTTAAACACAAGCAATTAAAGACAAAGAAGGAACTCAAACTAACATGGAAATAATTGAACAGCTCGACACAGTGTCAAAGGCAAACAAATGACAGGCGGCCTCTGAATGGATTGAAAACTGGGGCTGGGCCTAACATGTGGATGGATTTTAGGGAGGACGCTGCTTAAATGGTCAGATGGCTCTCAGAGTTTGAGCTCTCGGTCAATTCTCCAACCAAAACAGGTCCCACCGAAATTTGAACTCGGATCGCTGGATTCAGAGTCCAAAGTGCTAACCATTACACCATGGAACCATAGCTACAAAAGCCTTGGGTCAGAGGGCCACAAAAGCAAGGACCTCTTAAGGGATTCGGTTGACCTTTCTTCTCTGGCACGAAGACATCTGCCGAAACCCGGGATCGAGCCAGGGACCTTTAGATCTTCAGTCTAACGCTCTCCCAACTGAGCTATTTCGGCCACAATGTGAGGGACTATGATCGGGGGCTGGGGATTCCGTCACTTTATCAGAAGATCACAGCAGACCTCCGAGAGTACCAAAAGGCTGGCCCGTACGTGGGTCGAGCCCGCGACCTTGGCGTTATTAGCACCACGCTCTAACCAACTGAGCTAACCGGCCTGTCTTTGGCTGCTTCTCTGCCAACTTGATGCTTGCCGGTGATCCTGGGTAACAAAACCGCTTCAAAAGTGAGCCTTTATAAGGGCTCGTCCGGGATTTGAACCCGGGACCTCTCGCACCCAAAGCGAGAATCACACCCCTAGACCAACGAGCCACGTGAGACTCACGCAGAGCCACCCGATGCTCACAGAGAGCCGCCAAGTCTTCCTGTAATTCACAGAGTTAGATGCTTAGGAAAAGTAGCACAGAAACCAACAACGGCCTCGTCCGGGATTTTTGAACCCGGGACCTCTAGCCAGAGGCATCAGGCTGCACTCAGTGCTTCAGGGACAGAAAGAAGGACCTTGAACTACCATGGGAGGCAACAAAACTTCTTGATACATTGTCAAAGCCAAACAAATGAAAGATGGCCTCCCAATGGATTGAAATTTGGGGCTGGACCTAACTGGCTGCACGAGGTGAGAGATGCAAAGGTAGCCTACGTAACACAAAAATCATCATGCTCATATTCACTGAGAAACAAGACCAAGAAGAGTCTTAAATCTAAAGCACAACTTTTCGGTTAATTCACCAACTATATGGTGGCCAGTGCCAAGGAGGCAGCATAGAGGAGATATGGAACGATCGGTGGACACTGCGCTGCCCTGACCAAGGGGTCTTCTGCAAGAACCCCCGTTTGGCACCTCCCGAGCAGAGAGAAAGGAAAAGAACATCTACAGCAACGACCAAAGAAAGGAGTTTTTGTCATGATTGTAGTTAAACACAAGCAATTAAAGACAAAGAAGGAACTAAAACTAACATGGAAATAAATGAACAGTTCGACACAGTGTCAAAGGCAAACAAATGACAGGCGGCCACTGAATGAATTGAAAACTGGGGCTGGGCCTAACATGTGGATGGATTTCAGGGAGGACGCTGCTTAAATGGTCAGATGGCTCTCAGAGTTTGAGATCTCGGTCAATTTTCCAACCAAAACAGGTCCCACCGAGATTTGAACTCGGATCGCTGGATTCAGAGTCCAAAGTGCTAACCATTACACCATGGAACCCTAGCTACAAAAGCCTTGGCTCAGAGGGCCACAAAAGCAAGGACCTCTTAAGGGATTCGGTTGACCTTTCTTCTCTGGCAAGAAGACATCTGCCGAAACCCGGGATCGAGCCAGGGACCTTTAGATCTTCAGTCTAACGCTCTCCCAACTGAGCTATTTCGGCCACAACGTGAGGGACTATGATCGGGGGGTGGATTCCGTCACTTTATCAGAAGATCACAGCAGACCTCCGAGAGCACTAAAAGGCTGGCCCGTAAGGGGGTCGAACCCGCGACCTTGGCGTTATTAGCACCACGCTCTAACCAACTGAGCTAACCGGCCTGTCTTTGGCTGCTTCTCTGCCAACTTGATGCTTGCCGGTGATCCTGGGTAACAAAACCGCTTCAAAAGTGAGCCTTTCTAAGGGCTCGTCCGGGATTTGAACCCGGGACCTCTCGCACCCAAAGCGAGAATCATACCCCTAGACCAACGAGCCACGTGAGACTCACGCAGAGCCACCCGATGCTCACAGAGAGCCGCCAAGTCTTCCTGTAATTCACAGAGTTAGATGCTTAGGAAAAGTAGCACAGAAACCAACGGCGGGCTCGTCCGGGATTTTTGAACCCGGGACCTCTAGCCAGAGGCATCAGGCTGCACTCAGTGCTTCAGGGACAGAAAGAAGGACCTTGAACTACCATGGGAGGAAACAAAACGCCTTGAGACAGTGTCAAAGCCAAATAAATGAAAGATGGCCTCCCAATGGATTGAAATTTGGGGCTGGCCCTAACTGGCTGCACGAGGTGAGAGATGCAAAGGTTGCCTACGTAAGACAAAAATCATCATGCTCATATTCACTGAGAAACAAGACCAAGAAGAGCCTTAAATCTAAAGCACAACTTTTCGGTTAATTCACCAACTATATGGTGGCCAGTGCCAAGGAGGCAGCATAGAGGAGATATGGAACGATCGGTGGACACTGCGCTACCCTGACCAAGGGGTCTTCTGCAAGAACCCCCGTTTGGCACCTCCCGAGCAGAGAGAAAGGAAAAGAACATCTACAGCAACGACCAAAGAAAGGAGTTTTTGTCATGATTGTAGTTAAACACAAGCAATTAAAGACAAAGAAGGAACTCAAACTAACATGGAAATAATTGAACAGCTCGACACAGTGTCAAAGGCAAACAAATGACAGGCGGCCTCTGAATGGATTGAAAACTGGGGCTGGGCCTAACATGTGGATGGATTTTAGGGAGGACGCTGCTTAAATGGTCAGATTGCTCTCAGAGTTTGAGCTCTCGGTCAATTCTCCAACCAAAACAGGTCCCACCGAGATTTGAACTCGGATCGCTGGATTCAGAGTCCAAAGTGCTAACCATTACACCATGGAACCCTTACTACAAAAGGCTTGGCTCAGAGAGGGCCACAAAAGCAAGGACCTTTTAAGGGATTCGGTTGACCTTTCTTCTCTGGCAAGAAGACATCTGCCGAAACCCGGGATCGAGCCAGGGACCTTTAGATCTTCAGTCTAACGCTCTCCCAACTGAGCTATTTCAGCCACAACGTGAGGGACTATGATCGGGGGGGGGTTCCGTCACTTTATCAGAAGATCACAGCAGACCTCCGAGAGCACCAAAAGGCTGGCCCGTCCGGGGTCGAACCGTGACCTTGGCGTTATTAGCACCACGCTCTAACCAACTGAGCTAACCGGCCTGTCTTTGGCTGCTTCTCTGCCAACTTGATGCTTGCCGGTGATCCTGGGTAACAAAACCGCTTCAAAAGTGAGCCTTTCTAAGGGCTCGTCCGGGATTTGAACCCGGGACCTCTCGCACCCAAAGCGAGAATCATACCCCTAGACCAACGAGCCACGTGAGACTCACGCAGAGCCACCCGATGCTCACAGAGAGCCGCCAAGTCTTCCTGTAATTCACAGAGTTAGATGCTTAGGAAAAGTAGCACAGAAACCAACAGCGGGCTCGTCCGGGATTTTTGAACCGGGACCTCTAGCCAGAGGCATCAGGCTGCACTCAGTGCTTCAGGGACAGAAAGAAGGACCTTGAACTACCATGGGAGGCAACAAAACTTCTTGAGACAGTGTCAAAGCCAAATAAATGAAAGATGGCCTCCCAATGGATTGAAATTTGGGGCTGGACCTAACTGGCTGCACGAGGTGAGAGATGCAAAGGTAGCCTACGTAACACAAAAATCATCATGCTCATATTCACTGAGAAACAAGACCAAGAAGAGCCTTAAATCTAAAGCACAACTTTTCGGTTAATTCACCAACTATATGGTGGCCAGTGCCAAGGAGGCAGCATAGAGGAGATATGGAACGATCGGTGGACACTGCGCTGCCCTGACCAAGGGTCTTCTGCAAGAACCCCGTTTGGCACCTCGAGCAGAGAGAGAAAGGAAAAGAACATCTACAGCAACGACCAAAGAAAGGAGTTTTTGTCATGATTGTAGTTAAACACAAGCAATTAAAGACAAAGAAGGAACTCAAACTAACATGGAAATAATTGAACAGCTCGACACAGTGTCAAAGGCAAACAAATGACAGGCGGCCACTGAATGGATTGAAAACTGGGGCTGGGCCTAACATGTGGATGGATTTTAGGGAGGACGCTGCTTAAATGGTCAGATGGCTCTCAGAGTTTGAGATCTCTGTCAATTTTCCAACCAAAACAGGTCCCACCGAGATTTGAACTCGGATCGCTGGATTCAGAGTCCAAAGTGCTAACCATTACACCATGGAACCCTAGCTACAAAAGCCTTGGCTCAGAGGGCCACAAAAGCAAGGACCTTTAAGGGATTCGGTTGACCTTTCTTCTCTGGCAAGAAGACATCTGCCGAAACCCGGGATCGAGCCAGGGACCTTTAGATCTTCAGTCTAACGCTCTCCCAACTGAGCTATTTCGGCCACAACGTGAGGGACTATGATCGGGGGGGGGATTCCGTCACTTTATCAGAAGATCACAGCAGACCTCCGAGAGCACCAAAAGGCTGGCCCGTACAGGGGTCGAACCCGCGACCTTGGCGTTATTAGCACCACGCTCTAACCAACTGAGCTAACCGGCCTGTCTTTGGCTGCTTCTCTGCCAACTTGATGCTTGCCGGTGATCCTGGGTAACAAAACCGCTTCAAAAGTGAGCCTTTCTAAGGGCTCGTCCGGGATTTGAACCCGGGACCTCTCGCACCCAAAGCGAGAATCATACCCCTAGACCAACGAGCCACGTGAGACTCACGCAGAGCCACCCGATGCTCACAGAGAGCCGCCAAGTCTTCCTGTAATTCACAGAGTTAGATGCTTAGGAAAAGTAGCACAGAAACCAACGGCGGGCTGGTCCGGGATTTTTGAACCGGGACCTCTAGCCAGAGGCATCAGGCTGCACTCAGTGCTTCAGGGACAGAAAGAAGGACCTTGAACTACCATGGGAGGCAACAAAACTTCTTGAGACAGTGTCAAAGCCAAATAAATGAAAGATGGCCTCCCAATGGATTGAAATTTGGGGCTGGACCTAACTGGCTGCACGAGGTGAGAGATGCAAAGGTAGCCTACGTAACACAAAAATCATCATGCTCATATTCACTGAGAAACAAGACCAAGAAGAGCCTTAAATCTAAAGCACAACTTTTCGGTTAATTCACCAACTATATGGTGGCCAGTGCCAAGGAGGCAGCATAGAGGAGATATGGAACGATCGGTGGACACTGCGCTGCCCTGACCAAGGGGTCTTCTGCAAGAACCCCGTTTGGCACCTCCCGAGCAGAGAGAAAGGAAAAGAACATCTACAGCAACGACCAAAGAAAGGAGTTTTTGTCATGATTGTAGTTAAACACAAGCAATTAAAGACAAAGAAGGAACTCAAACTAACATGGAAATAATTGAACAGCTCGACACAGTGTCAAAGGCAAACAAATGACAGGCGGCCTCTGAATGGATTGAAAACTGGGGCTGGGCCTAACATGTGGATGGATTTTAGGGAGGACGCTGCTTAAATGGTCAGATGGCTCTCAGAGTTTGAGCTCTCGGTCAATTCTCCAACCAAAACAGGTCCCACCGAGATTTGAACTCGGATCGCTGGATTCAGAGTCCAAAGATTCCATTACACCATGGAACCCTAGCTACAAAAGGCTTGGCTCAGAGGTCCACAAAAGCAAGGACCTTTTAAGGGATTCGGTTGACCTTTCTTCTCTGGCAAGAAGCCATCTGCCGAAACCCGGGATCGAGCCAGGGACCTTTAGATCTTCAGTCTAACGCTCTCCCAACTGAGCTATTTCGGCCACAACGTGAGGGACTATGATCGGGGGGTGGATTCCGTCACTTTATCAGAAGATCACAGCAGACCTCCGAGAGCACCAAAAGGCTGGCCCGTACGGGGGTCGAACCCGCGACCTTGGCGTTATTAGCACCACGCTCTAACCAACTGAGCTAACCGGCCTGTCTTTGGCTGCTTCTCTGCCAACTTGATGCTTGCCGGTGATCCTGGGTAACAAAACCGCTTCAAAAGTGAGCCTTTCTAAGGGCTCGTCCGGGATTTGAACCGGGACCTCTCGCACCCAAAGCGAGAATCATACCCCTAGACCAACGAGCCACGTGAGACTCACGCAGAGCCACCCGATCTCTCACAGAGAGCCGCCAAGTCTTCCTGTAATTCACAGAGTTAGATGCTTAGGAAAAGTAGCACAGAAACCAACGGCGGGCTCGTCCGGGATTTTTGAACCCGGGACCTCTAGCCAGAGGCATCAGGCTGCACTCAGTGCTTCAGGGACAGAAAGAAGGACCTTGAACTACCATGGGAGGCAACAAAACTTCTTGAGACAGTGTCAAAGCCAAATAAATGAAAGATGGCCTCCCAATGGATTGAAATTTGGGGCTGGACCTAACTGGCTGCACGAGGTGAGAGATGCAAAGGTAGCCTACGTAACACAAAAATCATCATGCTCATATTCACTGAGAAACAAGACCAAGAAAGAGCCTTAAATCTAAAGCACAACTTTTCGGTTAATTCACCAACTATATGGTGGCCAGTGCCAAGGAGGCAGCATAGAGGAGATATGGAACGATCGGTGGACACTGCGCTGCCCTGACCAAGGGGTCTTCTGCAAGAACCCCCGTTTGGCACCTCCCGAGCAGAGAGAAAGGAAAAGAACATCTACAGCAACGACCAAAGAAAGGAGTTTTTGTCATGATTGTAGTTAAACACAAGCAATTAAAGACAAAGAAGGAACTCAAACTAACATGGAAATAATTGAACAGCTCGACACAGTGTCAAAGGCAAACAAATGACAGGCGGCCACTGAATGGATTGAAAACTGGGGCTGGGCCTAACATGTGGATGGATTTTAGGAGGACGCTGCTTAAATGGTCAGATGGCTCTCAGAGTTTGAGCTCTCGGTCAATTCTCCAACCAAAACAGGTCCCACCGAGATTTGAACTCGGATCGCTGGATTCAGAGTCCAAAGTGCTAACCATTACACCATGGAACCCTAGCTACAAAAGCCTTGGCTCAGAGGTCCACAAAAGCAAGGACCTTTTAAGGGATTCGGTTGACCTTTCTTCTCTGGCAAGAAGACATCTGCGAAACCGGGATCGAGCCAGGGACCTTTAGATCTTCAGTCTAACGCTCTCCCAACTGAGCTATTTCGGCCACAACGTGAGGACTATGATCGGGGGATCCGTCCGTCACTTTATCAGAAGATCACAGCAGACCTCCGAGAGCACCAAAAGGCTGGCCCGTCCGGGGTCGAACCCGCGACCTTGGCGTTATTAGCACCACGCTCTAACCAACTGAGCTAACCGGCCTGTCTTTGGCTGCTTCTCTGCCAACTTGATGCTTGCCGGTGATCCTGGGTAACAAAACCGCTTCAAAAGTGAGCCTTTCTAAGGGCTCGTCCGGGATTTGAACCGGGACCTCTCGCACCCAAAGCGAGAATCATACCCCTAGACCAACGAGCCACGTGAGACTCACGCAGAGCCACCCGATGCTCACAGAGAGCCGCCAAGTCTTCCTGTAATTCACAGAGTTAGATGCTTAGGAAAAGTAGCACAGAAACCAACGGCGGGCTCGTCCGGGATTTTTGAACCCGGGACCTCTAGCCAGAGGCATCAGGCTGCACTCAGTGCTTCAGGGACAGAAAGAAGGACCTTGAACTACCATGGGAGGCAACAAAACTTCTTGAGACAGTGTCAAAGCCAAATAAATGAAAGATGGCCTCCCAATGGATTGAAATTTGGGGCTGGACCTAACTGGCTGCACGAGGTGAGAGATGCAAAGGTAGCCTCACGTAACACAAAAATCATCATGCTCATATTCACTGAGAAACAAGACCAAGAAGAGCCTTAAATCTAAAGCACAACTTTTCGGTTAATTCACCAACTATATGGTGGCCAGTGCCAAGGAGGCAGCATAGAGGAGATATGGAACGATCGGTGGACACTGCGCTGCCCTGACCAAGGGGTCTTCTGCAAGAACCCCCGTTTGGCACCTCCCGAGCAGAGAGAAAGGAAAAGAACATCTACAGCAACGACCAAAGAAAGGAGTTTTTGTCATGATTGTAGTTAAACACAAGCAATTAAAGACAAAGAAGGAACTCAAACTAACATGGAAATAATTGAACAGCTCGACACAGTGTCAAAGGCAAACAAATGACAGGCGGCCTCTGAATGGATTGAAAACTGGGGCTGGGCCTAACATGTGGATGGATTTTAGGGAGGACGCTGCTTAAATGGTCAGATGGCTCTCAGAGTTTGAGCTCTCGGTCAATTCTCCAACCAAAACAGGTCCCACCGAGATTTGAACTCGGATCGCTGGATTCAGAGTCCAAAGTGCTAACCATTACACCATGGAACCCTAGCTACAAAAGCCTTGGCTCAGAGGTCCACAAAAGCAAGGACCTTTTAAGGGATTCGGTTGACCTTTCTTCTCTGGCAAAAAGACATCTGCCGAAACCCGGGATCGAGCCAGGGACCTTTAGATCTTCAGTCTAACGCTCTCCCAACTGAGCTATTTCGGCCACAACGTGAGGGACTATGATCAGGGGGGGGGAATCCGTCACTTTATCAGAAGATCACAGCAGACCTCCGAGAGCACCAAAAGGCTGGCCCGTCCGGGGGTCGAACCCGTGACCTTGGCGTTATTAGCACCACGCTCTAACCAACTGAGCTAACCGGCCTGTCTTTGGCTGCTTCTCTGCCAACTTGATGCTTGCCGGTGATCCTGGGTAACAAAACCGCTTCAAAAGTGAGCCATTCTAAGGGCTCGTCCGGGATTTGAACCCGGGACCTCTCGCACCCAAAGCGAGAATCATACCCCTAGACCAACGAGCCACGTGAGACTCACGCAGAGCCACCCGATGCTCACAGAGAGCCGCCAAGTCTTCCTGTAATTCACAGAGTTAGATGCTTAGGAAAAGTAGCACAGAAACCAACGGCGGGCTCGTCCGGGATTTTGAACCCGGGACCTCTAGCCAGAGGCATCAGGCTGCACTCAGTGCTTCAGGGACAGAAAGAAGGACCTTGAACTACCATGGGAGGCAACAAAACTTCTTGAGACAGTGTCAAAGCCAAATAAATGAAAGATGGCCTCCCAATGGATTGAAATTTGGGGCTGGACCTAACTGGCTGCACGAGGTGAGAGATGCAAAGGTAGCCTACGTAACACAAAAATCATCATGCTCATATTCACTGAGAAACAAGACCAAGAAGAGCCTTAAATCTAAAGCACAACTTTTCGGTTAATTCACCAACTATATGGTGGCCAGTGCCAAGGAGGCAGCATAGAGGAGATATGGAACGATCGGTGGACACTGCGCTGCCCTGACCAAGGGGTCTTCTGCAAGAACCCCCGTTTGGCACCTCCCGAGCAGAGAGAAAGGAAAAGAACATCTACAGCAACGACCAAAGAAAGGAGTTTTTGTCATGATTGTAGTTAAACACAAGCAATTAAAGACAAAGAAGGAACTCAAACTAACATGGAAATAATTGAACAGCTCTCGACACAGTGTCAAAGGCAAACAAATGACAGGCGGCCTCTGAATGGATTGAAAACTGGGGCTGGGCCTAACATGTGGATGGATTTTAGGGAGGACGCTGCTTAAATGGTCAGATGGCTCTCAGAGTTTGAGCTCTCTCGGTCAATTCTCCAACCAAAACAGGTCCCACCGAGATTTGAACTCGGATCGCTGGATTCAGAGTCCAAAGTGCTAACCATTACACCATGGAACCCTTACTACAAAAGCCTTTGCTCAGAGGTCCACAAAAGCAAGGACCTTTTAAGGGATTCGGTTGACCTTTCTTCTCTGGCAAGAAGACATCTGCGAAACCGGGATCGAGCCAGGGACCTTTAGATCTTCAGTCTAACGCTCTCCCAACTGAGCTATTTCGGCCACAACGTGAGGGACTATGATCAGGGGGGGTTCCGTCACTTTATCAGAAGATCACAGCAGACCTCCGAGAGCACCAAAAGGCTGGCCCGTACGGGGGTCGAACCCGCGACCTTGGCGTTATTAGCACCACGCTCTAACCAACTGAGCTAACCGGCCTGTCTTTGGCTGCTTCTCTGCCAACTTGATGCTTGCCGGTGATCCTGGGTAACAAAACCGCTTCAAAAGTGAGCCATTCTAAGGGCTCGTCCGGGATTTGAACCCGGGACCTCTCGCACCCAAAGCGAGAATCATACCCCTAGACCAACGAGCCACGTGAGACTCACGCAGAGCCACCCGATGCTCACAGAGAGCCGCCAAGTCTTCCTGTAATTCACAGAGTTAGATGCTTAGGAAAAGTAGCACAGAAACCAACGGCGGGCTCGTCCGGGATTTTTGAACCGGGACCTCTAGCCAGAGGCATCAGGCTGCACTCAGTGCTTCAGGGACAGAAAGAAGGACCTTGAACTACCATGGGAGGCAACAAAACTTCTTGAGACAGTGTCAAAGCCAAATAAATGAAAGATGGCCTCCCAATGGATTGAAATTTGGGGCTGGACCTAACTGGCTGCACGAGGTGAGAGAGATGCAAAGGTAGCCTACGTAACACAAAAATCATCATGCTCATATTCACTGAGAAACAAGACCAAGAAGAGCCTTAAATCTAAAGCACAACTTTTCGGTTAATTCACCAACTATATGGTGGCCAGTGCCAAGGAGGCAGCATAGAGGAGATATGGAACGATCGGTGGACACTGCGCTGCCCTGACCAAGGGTCTTCTGCAAGAACCCCGTTTGGCACCTCCCGAGCAGAGAGAAAGGAAAAGAACATCTACAGCAACGACCAAAGAAAGGAGTTTTTGTCATGATTGTAGTTAAACACAAGCAATTAAAGACAAAGAAGGAACTCAAACTAACATGGAAATAATTGAACAGCTCGACACAGTGTCAAAGGCAAACAAATGACAGGCGGCCACTGAATGGATTGAAAACTGGGGCTGGGCCTAACATGTGGATGGATTTTAGGGAGGACGCTGCTTAAATGGTCAGATGGCTCTCAGAGTTTGAGCTCTCGGTCAATTCTCCAACCAAAACAGGTCCCACCGAGATTTGAACTCGGATCGCTGGATTCAGAGTCCAAAGTGCTAACCATTACACCATGGAACCCTAGCTACAAAAGCCTTGGCTCAGAGGTCCACAAAAGCAAGGACCTTTTAAGGGATTCGGTTGACCTTTCTTCTCTGGCAAGAAGACATCTGCGAAACCCGGGATCGAGCCAGGGACCTTTAGATCTTCAGTCTAACGCTCTCCCAACTGAGCTATTTCTGCCACAACGTGAGGGACTATGATCGGGGGGGGGATTCCGTCACTTTATCAGAAGATCACAGCAGACCTCCGAGAGCACCAAAAGGCTGGCCCGTCGGGGTCGAACCCGCGACCTTGGCGTTATTAGCACCACGCTCTAACCAACTGAGCTAACCGGCCTGTCTTTGGCTGCTTCTCTGCCAACTTGATGCTTGCCGGTGATCCTGGGTAACAAAACCGCTTCAAAAGTGAGCCTTTCTAAGGGCTCGTCCGGGATTTGAACCCGGGACCTCTCGCACCCAAAGCGAGAATCATACCCCTAGACCAACGAGCCACGTGAGACTCACGCAGAGCCACCCGATGCTCACAGAGAGCCGCCAAGTCTTCCTGTAATTCACAGAGTTAGATGCTTAGGAAAAGTAGCACAGAAACCAACGGCGGGCTCGTCCGGGATTTTTGAACCCGGGACCTCTAGCCAGAGGCATCAGGCTGCACTCAGTGCTTCAGGGACAGAAAGAAGGACCTTGAACTACCATGGGAGGCAACAAAACTTCTTGAGACAGTGTCAAAGCCAAATAAATGAAAGATGGCCTCCCAATGGATTGAAATTTGGGGCTGGACCTAACTGGCTGCACGAGGTGAGAGATGCAAAGGTAGCCTACGTAACACAAAAATCATCATGCTCATATTCACTGAGAAACAAGACCAAGAAGAGCCTTAAATCTAAAGCACAACTTTTCGGTTAATTCACCAACTATATGGTGGCCAGTGCCAAGGAGGCAGCAGCATAGAGGAGATATGGAACGATCGGTGGACACTGCGCTGCCCTGACCAAGGGGTCTTCTGCAAGAACCCCCGTTTGGCACCTCCCGAGCAGAGAGAAAGGAAAAGAACATCTACAGCAACGACCAAAGAAAGGAGTTTTGTCATGATTGTAGTTAAACACAAGCAATTAAAGACAAAGAAGGAACTCAAACTAACATGGAAATAATTGAACAGCTCGACACAGTGTCAAAGGCAAACAAATGACAGGCGGCCTCTGAATGGATTGAAAACTGGGGCTGGGCCTAACATGTGGATGGATTTTAGGGAGGACGCTGCTTAAATGGTCAGATGGCTCTCAGAGTTTGAGCTCTCGGTCAATTCTCCAACCAAAACAGGTCCCACCGAGATTTGAACTCGGATCGCTGGATTCAGAGTCCAAAGTGCTAACCATTACACCATGGAACCCTAGCTACAAAAGGCTTGGCTCAGAGGTCCACAAAAGCAAGGACCTTTTAAGGGATTCGGTTGACCTTTCTTCTCTGGCAAGAAGACATCTGCCGAAACCCGGGATCGAGCCAGGGACCTTTAGATCTTCAGTCTAACGCTCTCCCAACTGAGCTATTTCGGCCACAACGTGAGGGACTATGATCAGGGGGGATTCCGTCACTTTATCAGAAGATCACAGCAGACCTCCGAGAGCACCAAAAGGCTGGCCCGTCCGGGGGTCGAACCCGCGACCTTGGCGTTATTAGCACCACGCTCTAACCAACTGAGCTAACCGGCCTGTCTTTGGCTGCTTCTCTGCCAACTTGATGCTTGCCGGTGATCCTGGGTAACAAAACCGCTTCAAAAGTGAGCCTTTCTAAGGGGCTCGTCCGGGATTTGAAACCGGGACCTCTCGCACCCAAAGCGAGAATCATACCCCTAGACCAACGAGCCACGTGAGACTCACGCAGAGCCACCCGATGCTCACAGAGAGCCGCCAAGTCTTCCTGTAATTCACAGAGTTAGATGCTTAGAAAAAGTAGCACAGAAACCAGCGGCGGGCTCGTCCGGGATTTTTGAACCCGGGACCTCTAGCCAGAGGCATCAGGCTGCACTCAGTGCTTCAGGGACAGAAAGAAGGACCTTGAACTACCATGGGAGGCAACAAAACTTCTTGAGACAGTGTCAAAGCCAAATAAATGAAAGATGGCCTCCCAATGGATTGAAATTTGGGGCTGGACCTAACTGGCTGCACGAGGTGAGAGATGCAAAGGTAGCCTACGTAACACAAAAATCATCATGCTCATATTCACTGAGAAACAAGACCAAGAAGAGCCTTAAATCTAAAGCACAACTTTTCGGTTAATTCACCAACTATATGGTGGCCAGTGCCAAGGAGGCAGCATAGAGGAGATATGGAACGATCGGTGGACACTGCGCTGCCCTGACCAAGGGGTCTTCTGCAAGAACCCCCGTTTGGCACCTCCCGAGCAGAGAGAAAGGAAAAGAACATCTACAGCAACGACCAAAGAAAGGAGTTTTTGTCATGATTGTAGTTAAACACAAGCAATTAAAGACAAAGAAGGAACTCAAACTAACATGGAAATAATTGAACAGCTCGACACAGTGTCAAAGGCAAACAAATGACAGGCGGCCACTGAATGGATTGAAAACTGGGGCTGGGCCTAACATGTGGATGGATTTTAGGGAGGACGCTGCTTAAATGGTCAGATGGCTCTCAGAGTTTGAGCTCTCGGTCAATTCTCCAACCAAAACAGGTCCCACCGAGATTTGAACTCGGATCGCTGGATTCAGAGTCCAAAGTGCTAACCATTACACCATGGAACCCTAGCTACAAAAGCCTTGGCTCAGAGGTCCACAAAAGCAAGGACCTTTTAAGGGATTCGGTTGACCTTTCTTCTCTGGCAAGAAGACATCTGCCGAAACCCGGGATCGAGCCAGGGACCTTTAGATCTTCAGTCTAACGCTCTCCCAACTGAGCTATTTCGGCCACAACGTGAGGGACTATGATCAGGGGGGTGGAATCCGTCACTTTATCAGAAGATCACAGCAGACCTCCGAGAGCACCAAAACGCTGGCCCGTCCGGGGGTCGAACCCGCGACCTTGGCGTTATTAGCACCACGCTCTAACCAACTGAGCTAACCGGCCTGTCTTTGGCTGCTTCTCTGCCAACTTGATGCTTGCCGGTGATCCTGGGTAACAAAACCGCTTCAAAAGTGAGCCTTTCTAAGGGCTCGTCCGGGATTTGAACCGGGACCTCTCGCACCCCAAAGCGAGAATCATACCCCTAGACCAACGAGCCACGTGAGACTCACGCAGAGCCACCCGATGCTCACAGAGAGCCGCCAAGTCTTCCTGTAATTCACAGAGTTAGATGCTTAGGAAAAGTAGCACAGAAACCAACGGCGGGCTCGTCCGGGATTTTTGAACCCGGGACCTCTAGCCAGAGGCATCAGGCTGCACTCAGTGCTTCAGGGACAGAAAGAAGGACCTTGAACTACCATGGGAGGCAACAAAACTTCTTGAGACAGTGTCAAAGCCAAATAAATGAAAGATGGCCTCCCAATGGATTGAAATTTGGGGCTGGACCTAACTGGCTGCACGAGGTGAGAGATGCAAAGGTAGCCTACGTAACACAAAAATCATCATGCTCATATTCACTGAGAAACAAGACCAAGAAGAGCCTTAAATCTAAAGCACAACTTTTCGGTTAATTCACCAACTATATGGTGGCCAGTGCCAAGGAGGCAGCATAGAGGAGATATGGATCGATCGGTGGACACTGCGCTGCCCTGACCAAGGGGTCTTCTGCAAGAACCCCCGTTTGGCACCTCCCGAGCAGAGAGAAAGGAAAAGAACATCTACAGCAACGACAAAAAGAAGGAGTTTTTGTCATGATTGTAGTTAAACACAAGCAATTAAAGACAAAGAAGGAACTCAAACTAACATGGAAATAATTGAACAGCTCGACACAGTGTCAAAGGCAAACAAATGACAGGCGGCCTCTGAATGGATTGAAAACTGGGGCTGGGCCTAACATGTGGATGGATTTTAGGGAGGACGCTGCTTAAATGGTCAGATGGCTCTCAGAGTTTGAGCTCTCGGTCAATTCTCCAACCAAAACAGGTCCCACCGAGATTTGAACTCGGATCGCTGGATTCAGAGTCCAAAGTGCTAACCATTACACCATGGAACCCTAGCTACAAAAGCCTTGGCTCAGAGGTCCACAAAAGCAAGGACCTTTTAAGGGATTCGGTTGACCTTTCTTCTCTGGCAAGAAGACATCTGCCGAAACCCGGGATCGAGCCAGGGACCTTTAGATCTTCAGTCTAACGCTCTCCCAACTGAGCTATTTCGGCCACAACGTGAGGGACTATGATCAGGGGGGTGGATTCCGTCACTTTATCAGAAGATCACAGCAGACCTCCGAGAGCACCAAAAGGCTGGCCCGTCCGGGGTCGAACCCGCGACCTTGGCGTTATTAGCACCACGCTCTAACCAACTGAGCTAACCGGCCTGTCTTTGGCTGCTTCTCTGCCAACTTGATGCTTGCCGGTGATCCTGGGTAACAAAACCGCTTCAAAAGTGAGCCTTTCTAAGGGCTCGTCCGGGATTTGAACCCGGGACCTCTCGCACCCAAAGCGAGAATCATACCCCTAGACCAACGAGCCACGTGAGACTCACGCAGAGCCACCCGATGCTCACAGAGAGCCGCCAAGTCTTCCTGTAATTCACAGAGTTAGATGCTTAGGAAAAGTAGCACAGAAACCAACGGCGGGCTCGTCCGGGATTTTTGAACCCGGGACCTCTAGCCAGAGGCATCAGGCTGCACTCAGTGCTTCAGGGACAGAAAGAAGGACCTTGAACTACCATGGGAGGCAACAAAACTTCTTGAGACAGTGTCAAAGCCAAATAAATGAAAGATGGCCTCCCAATGGATTGAAATTTGGGGCTGGACCTAACTGGCTGCACGAGGTGAGAGATGCAAAGGTAGCCTACGTAACACAAAAATCATCATGCTCATATTCACTGAGAAACAAGACCAAGAAGAGCCTTAAATCTAAAGCACAACTTTTCGGTTAATTCACCAACTATATGGTGGCCAGTGCCAAGGAGGCAGCATAGAGGAGATATGGAACGATCGGTGGACACTGCGCTGCCCTGACCAAGGGGTCTTCTGCAAGAACCCCCGTTTGGCACCTCCCGAGCAGAGAGAAAGGAAAAGAACATCTACAGCAACGACCAAAGAAAGGAGTTTTTGTCATGATTGTAGTTAAACACAAGCAATTAAAGACAAAGAAGGAACTCAAACTAACATGGAAATAATTGAACAGCTCGACACAGTGTCAAAGGCAAACAAATGACAGGCGGCCTCTGAATGGATTGAAAACTGGGGCTGGGCCTAACATGTGGATGGATTTTAGGGAGGACGCTGCTTAAATGGTCAGATGGCTCTCAGAGTTTGAGCTCTCGGTCAATTCTCCAACCAAAACAGGTCCCACCGAGATTTGAACTCGGATCGCTGGATTCAGAGTCCAAAGTGCTAACCATTACACCATGGAACCCTAGCTACAAAAGCCTTGGCTCAGAGGTCCACAAAAGCAAGGACCTTTAAGGGATTCGGTTGACCTTTCTTCTCTGGCAAGAAGACATCTGCGAAACCGGGATCGAGCCAGGGACCTTTAGATCTTCAGTCTAACGCTCTCCCAACTGAGCTATTTCGGCCACAACGTGAGGGACTATGATCAGGGGGGGAGTCCGTCACTTTATCAGAAGATCACAGCAGACCTCGAGAGCACCAAAAGGCTGGCCCGTCACGGGGTCGAACCCGCGACCTTGGCGTTATTAGCAGCACGCGCCTAACCAACTGAGCTAACCGGCCTGTCTTTGGCTGCTTCTCTGCCAACTTGATGCTTGCCGGTGATCCTGGGTAACAAAACCGCTTCAAAAGTGAGCCTTTCTAAGGGCTCGTCCGGGATTTGAACCGGGACCTCTCGCACCCAAAGAGAATCATACCCCTAGACCAACGAGCCACGTGAGACTCACGCAGAGCCACCCGATGCTCACAGAGAGCCGCCAAGTCTTCCTGTAATTCACAGAGTTAGATGCTTAGGAAAAGTAGCACAGAAACCAACGGCGGGCTCGTCCGGGATTTTTGAACCGGGACCTCTAGCCAGAGGCATCAGGCTGCACTCAGTGCTTCAGGGACAGAAAGAAGGACCTTGAACTACCATGGGAGGCAACAAAACTTCTTGAGACAGTGTCAAAGCCAAATAAATGAAAGATGGCCTCCCAATGGATTGAAATTTGGGGCTGGACCTAACTGGCTGCACGAGGTGAGAGATGCAAAGGTAGCCTACGTAACACAAAAATCATCATGCTCATATTCACTGAGAAACAAGACCAAGAAGAGCCTTAAATCTAAAGCACAACTTTTCGGTTAATTCACCAACTATATGGTGGCCAGTGCCAAGGAGGCAGCATAGAGGAGATATGGAACGATCGGTGGACACTGCGCTGCCCTGACCAAGGGTCTTCTGCAAGAACCCCCGTTTGGCACCTCCCGAGCAGAGAGAAAGGAAAAGAACATCTACAGCAACGACCAAAGAAAGGAGTTTTTGTCATGATTGTAGTTAAACACAAGCAATTAAAGACAAAGAAGGAACTCAAACTAACATGGAAATAATTGAACAGCTCGACACAGTGTCAAAGGCAAACAAATGACAGGCGGCCTCTGAATGGATTGAAAACTGGGGCTGGGCCTAACATGTGGATGGATTTTAGGAGAGGACGCTGCTTAAATGGTCAGATGGCTCTCAGAGTTTGAGCTCTCGGTCAATTCTCCAACCAAAACAGGTCCCACCGAGATTTGAACTCGGATCGCTGGATTCAGAGTCCAAAGTGCTAACCATTACACCATGGAACCCTAGCTACAAAAGGCTTGGCTCAGAGGTCCACAAAAGCAAGGACCTTTTAAGGGATTCGGTTGACCTTTCTTCTCTGGCAAGCAAGACATCTGCCGAAACCGGGATCGAGCCAGGGACCTTTAGATCTTCAGTCTAACGCTCTCCCAACTGAGCTATTTCTGGCCACAACGTGAGGGACTATGATCGGGGATTCCGTCACTTTATCAGAAGATCACAGCAGACCTCCGAGAGCACCAAAAGGCTGGCCCGTCACGGGGTCGAACCCGCGACCTTGGCGTATTAGCACCACGCTCTAACCAACTGAGCTAACCGGCCTGTCTTTGGCTGCTTCTCTGCCAACTTGATGCTTGCCGGTGATCCTGGGTAACAAACCGCTTCAAAAGTGAGCCTTTCTAAGGGCTCGGCTCGTCGGGATTTGAACCGGGACCTCTCGCACCCAAAGCGAGAATCATACCCCTAGACCAACGAGAGCCCACGTGAGACTCACGCAGAGCCACCCGATGCTCACAGAGAGCCGCCAAGTCTTCCTGTAATTCACAGAGTTAGATGCTTAGGAAAAGTAGCACAGAAACCAACGGCGGGCTCGTCCGGGATTTTTGAACCCGGGACCTCTAGCCAGAGGCATCAGGCTGCACTCAGTGCTTCAGGGACAGAAAGAAGGACCTTGAACTACCATGGGAGGCAACAAAACTTCTTGAGACAGTGTCAAAGCCAAATAAATGAAAGATGGCCTCCCAATGGATTGAAATTTGGGGCTGGACCTAACTGGCTGCACGAGGTGAGAGATGCAAAGGTAGCCTACGTAACACAAAAATCATCATGCTCATATTCACTGAGAAACAAGACCAAGAAGAGCCTTAAATCTAAAGCACAACTTTTCGGTTAATTCACCAACTATATGGTGGCCAGTGCCAAGGAGGCAGCATAGAGGAGATATGGAACACTGCGCTGCCCTGACCAAGGGGTCTTCTGCAAGAACCCCCGTTTGGCACCTCCCGAGCAGAGAGAAAGGAAAAGAACATCTACAGCAACGACCAAAGAAAGGAGTTTTTGTCATGATTGTAGTTAAACACAAGCAATTAAAGACAAAGAAGGAACTCAAACTAACATGGAAATAATTGAACAGCTCGACACAGTGTCAAAGGCAAACAAATGACAGGCGGCCTCTGAATGGATTGAAAACTGGGGCTGGGCCTAACATGTGGATGGATTTTAGGGAGGACGCTGCTTAAATGGTCAGATGGCTCTCAGAGTTTGAGCTCTCGGTCAATTCTCCAACCAAAACAGGTCCCACCGAGATTTGAACTCGGATCGCTGGATTCAGAGTCCAAAGTGCTAACCATTACACCATGGAACCCTAGCTACAAAAGCCTTGGCTCAGAGGGCCACAAAAGCAAAAAGGACCTTTTAAGGGATTCGGTTGACCTTTCTTCTCTGGCAAGAAGACATCTGCGAAACCGGGATCGAGCCAGGGACCTTTAGATCTTCAGTCTAACGCTCTCCCAACTGAGCTATTTCGGCCACAACGTGAGGACTATGATGGGGGGGGATTCCGTCACTTTATCAGAAGATCACAGCAGACCTCCGAGAGCACCAAAAGGCTGGCCCGTACGGGGGTCGAACCCGCGACCTTGGCGTTATTAGCACCACGCTCTAACCAACTGAGCTAACCGGCCTGTCTTTGGCTGCTTCTCTGCCAACTTGATGCTTGCCGGTGATCCTGGGTAACAAAACCGCTTCAAAAGTGAGCCTTTCTAAGGGCTCGTCCGGGATTTGAACCCGGGACCTCGCACCCAAAGCGAGAATCATACCCCTAGACCAACGAGCCACGTGAGACTCACGCAGAGCCACCCGATGCTCACAGAGAGCCGCCAAGTCTTCCTGTAATTCACAGAGTTAGATGCTTAGGAAAAGTAGCACAGAAACCAACGGCGGGCTCGTCCGGGATTTTTGAACCCGGGACCTCTAGCCAGAGGCATCAGGCTGCACTCAGTGCTTCAGGGACAGAAAGAAGGACCTTGAACTACCATGGGAGGCAACAAAACTTCTTGAGACAGTGTCAAAGCCAAATAAATGAAAGATGGCCTCCCAATGGATTGAAATTTGGGGCTGGACCTAACTGGCTGCACGAGGTGAGAGATGCAAAGGTAGCCTACGTAACACAAAAATCATCATGCTCATATTCACTGAGAAACAAGACCAAGAAGAGCCTTAAATCTAAAGCACAACTTTTCGGTTAATTCACCAACTATATGGTGGCCAGTGCCAAGGAGGCAGCATAGAGGAGATATGGAACGATCGGTGGACACTGCGCTGCCCTGACCAAGGGGTCTTCTGCAAGAACCCCCGTTTGGCACCTCCCGAGCAGAGAGAAAGGAAAAGAACATCTACAGCAACGACCAAAGAAAGGAGTTTTTGTCATGATTGTAGTTAAACACAAGCAATTAAAGACAAAGAAGGAACTCAAACTAACATGGAAATAATTGAACAGCTCGACACAGTGTCAAAGGCAAACAAATGACAGGCGGCCTCTGAATGGATTGAAAACTGGGGCTGGGCCTAACATGTGGATGGATTTTAGGGAGGACGCTGCTTAAATGGTCAGATGGCTCTCAGAGTTTGAGCTCTCGGTCAATTCTCCAACCAAAACAGGTCCCACCGAGATTTGAACTCGGATCGCTGGATTCAGAGTCCAAAGTGCTAACCATTACACCATGGAACCCTAGCTACAAAAGCCTTGGCTCAGAGGGTCCACAAAAGCAAGGACCTCTTAAGGGATTCGGTTGACCTTTCTTCTCTGGCAAGAAGACATCTGCGAAACCGGGATCGAGCCAGGGACCTTTAGATCTTCAGTCTAACGCTCTCCCAACTGAGCTATTTCTGCCACAACGTGAGGGACTATGATCGGGGGGGGGATTCCGTCACTTTATCAGAAGATCACAGCAGACCTCTCGAGAGCACCAAAAGGCTGGCCCCGCACGGGGTCGAACCCGCGACCTTGGCGTTATTAGCACCACGCTCTAACCAACTGAGCTAACCGGCCTGTCTTTGGCTGCTTCTCTGCCAACTTGATGCTTGCCGGTGATCCTGGGTAACAAAACCGCTTCAAAAGTGAGCCTTTCTAAGGGCTCGTCCGGGATTTGAACCGGGACCTCTCGCACCCAAAGCGAGAATCATACCCCTAGACCAACGAGCCACGTGAGACTCACGCAGAGCCACCCGATGCTCACAGAGAGCCGCCAAGTCTTCCTGTAATTCACAGAGTTAGATGCTTAGGAAAAGTAGCACAGAAACCAACGGCGGGCTCGTCCGGGATTTTTGAACCCGGGACCTCTAGCCAGAGGCATCAGGCTGCACTCAGTGCTTCAGGGACAGAAAGAAGGACCTTGAACTACCATGGGAGGCAACAAAACTTCTTGAGACAGTGTCAAAGCCAAATAAATGAAAGATGGCCTCCCAATGGATTGAAATTTGGGGCTGGACCTAACTGGCTGCACGAGGTGAGAGATGCAAAGGTAGCCTACGTAACACAAAAATCATCATGCTCATATTCACTGAGAAACAAGACCAAGAAGAGCCTTAAATCTAAAGCACAACTTTTCGGTTAATTCACCAACTATATGGTGGCCAGTGCCAAGGAGGCAGCATAGAGGAGATATGGATCGATCGGTGGACACTGCGCTGCCCTGACCAAGGGGTCTTCTGCAAGAACCCCCGTTTGGCACCTCCCGAGCAGAGAGAAAGGAAAAGAACATCTACAGCAACGACCAAAGAAAGGAGTTTTTGTCATGATTGTAGTTAAACACAAGCAATTAAAGACAAAGAAGGAACTCAAACTAACATGGAAATAATTGAACAGCTCGACACAGTGTCAAAGGCAAACAAATGACAGGCGGCCTCTGAATGGATTGAAAACTGGGGCTGGGCCTAACATGTGGATGGATTTTAGGGAGGACGCTGCTTAAATGGTCAGATGGCTCTCAGAGTTTGAGCTCTCGGTCAATTCTCCAACCAAAACAGGTCCCACCGAGATTTGAACTCGGATCGCTGGATTCAGAGTCCAAAGTGCTAACCATTACACCATGGAACCCTAGCTACAAAAAGCCTTGGCTCAGAGGTCCACAAAAGCAAGGACCTTTAAGGGATTCGGTTGACCTTTCTTCTCTGGCAAGAAGACATCTGCGAAACCGGGATCGAGCCAGGACCTTTAGATCTTCAGTCTAACGCTCTCCCAACTGAGCTATTTGGCCACAACGTGAGGGACTATGATCGGGGGGATTCCGTCACTTTATCAGAAGATCACAGCAGACCTCCGAGAGCACCAAAAGGCTGGCCCGTCACGGGGTCGAACCCGCGACCTTGGCGTTATTAGCACCACGCTCTAACCAACTGAGCTAACGGCCTGTCTTTGGCTGCTTCTCTGCCAACTTGATGCTTGCCGGTGATCCTGGGTAACAAAACCGCTTCAAAAGTGAGCCTTTCTAAGGGCTCGTCCGGGATTTGAACCGGGACCTCTCGCACCCAAAGCGAGAATCATACCCCTAGACCAACGAGCCACGTGAGACTCACGCAGAGCCACCCGATGCTCACAGAGAGCCGCCAAGTCTTCCTGTAATTCACAGAGTTAGATGCTTAGGAAAAGTAGCACAGAAACCAACGGCGGGCTCGTCCGGGATTTTTGAACCCGGGACCTCTAGCCAGAGGCATCAGGCTGCACTCAGTGCTTCAGGGACAGAAAGAAGGACCTTGAACTACCATGGGAGGCAACAAAACTTCTTGAGACAGTGTCAAAGCCAAATAAATGAAAGATGGCCTCCCAATGGATTGAAATTTGGGGCTGGACCTAACTGGCTGCACGAGGTGAGAGATGCAAAGGTAGCCTACGTAACACAAAAATCATCATGCTCATATTCACTGAGAAACAAGACCAAGAAGAGCCTTAAATCTAAAGCACAACTTTTCGGTTAATTCACCAACTATATGGTGGCCAGTGCCAAGGAGGCAGCATAGAGGAGATATGGAACGATCGGTGGACACTGCGCTGCCCTGACCAAGGGTCTTCTGCAAGAACCCCGTTTGGCACCCCGAGCAGAGAGAAAGGAAAAGAACATCTACAGCAACGACCAAAGAAAGGAGTTTTTGTCATGATTGTAGTTAAACACAAGCAATTAAAGACAAAGAAGGAACTCAAACTAACATGGAAATAATTGAACAGCTCGACACAGTGTCAAAGGCAAACAAATGACAGGCGGCCTCTGAATGGATTGAAAACTGGGGCTGGGCCTAACATGTGGATGGATTTTAGGGAGGACGCTGCTTAAATGGTCAGATGGCTCTCAGAGTTTGAGCTCTCGGTCAATTCTCCAACCAAAACAGGTCCCACCGAGATTTGAACTCGGATCGCTGGATTCAGAGTCCAAAGTGCTAACCATTACACCATGGAACCCTTACTACAAAAGCCTTTGCTCAGAGGTCCACAAAAGCAAGGACCTTTTAAGGGATTCGGTTGACCTTTCTTCTCTGGCAAGAAGACATCTGCGAAACCGGGATCGAGCCAGGGACCTTTAGATCTTCAGTCTAACGCTCTGCCAACTGAGCTATTTCTGCCACATCGTGAGGGACTATGATCGGGGGGATTCCGTCACTTTATCAGAAGATCACAGCAGACCTCCGAGAGCACCAAAAAAGGCTGGCCCGTCCGGGGTCGAACCCGCGACCTTGGCGTTATTAGCACCACGCTCTAACCAACTGAGCTAACCGGCCTGTCTTTGGCTGCTTCTCTGCCAACTTGATGCTTGCCGGTGATCCTGGGTAACAAAACCGCTTCAAAAGTGAGCCTTTCTAAGGGCTCGTCCGGGATTTGAACCGGGACCTCGCACACCAAAGCGAGAATCATACCCCTAGACCAACGAGCCACGTGAGACTCACGCAGAGCCACCCGATGCTCACAGAGAGCCGCCAAGTCTTCCTGTAATTCACAGAGTTAGATGCTTAGGAAAAGTAGCACAGAAACCAACGGGCGGGCTCGTCCGGGATTTTTGAACCCGGGACCTCTAGCCAGAGGCATCAGGCTGCACTCAGTGCTTCAGGGACAGAAAGAAGGACCTTGAACTACCATGGGAGGCAACAAAACTTCTTGAGACAGTGTCAAAGCCAAATAAATGAAAGATGGCCTCCCAATGGATTGAAATTTGGGGCTGGACCTAACTGGCTGCACGAGGTGAGAGATGCAAAGGTAGCCTACGTAACACAAAAATCATCATGCTCATATTCACTGAGAAACAAGACCAAGAAGAGCCTTAAATCTAAAGCACAACTTTTCGGTTAATTCACCAACTATATGGTGGCCAGTGCCAAGGAGGCAGCATAGAGGAGATATGGAACGATCGGTGGACACTGCGCTGCCCTGACCAAGGGTCTTCTGCAAGAACCCCGTTTGGCACCTCCCGAGCAGAGAGAAAGGAAAAGAACATCTACAGCAACGACCAAAGAAAGGAGTTTTGTCATGATTGTAGTTAAACACAAGCAATTAAAGACAAAGAAGGAACTCAAACTAACATGGAAATAATTGAACAGCTCGACACAGTGTCAAAGGCAAACAAATGACAGGCGGCCTCTGAATGGATTGAAAACTGGGGCTGGGCCTAACATGTGGATGGATTTTAGGGAGGACGCTGCTTAAATGGTCAGATTGCTCTCAGAGTTTGAGCTCTCGGTCAATTCTCCAACCAAAACAGGTCCCACCGAGATTTGAACTCGGATCGCTGGATTCAGAGTCCAAAGTGCTAACCATTACACCATGGAACCCTTACTACAAAAGCCTTTGCTCAGAGGTCCACAAAAGCAAGGACCTTTTAAGGGATTCGGTTGACCTTTCTTCTCTGGCAAGAAGCCATCTGCCGAAACCCGGGATCGAGCCAGGGACCTTTAGATCTTCAGTCTAACGCTCTGCCAACTGAGCTATTTCTGCCACATCGTGAGGGACTATGATCGGGGGGGGTTCCGTCACTTTATCAGAAGATCACAGCAGACCTCCGAGAGCACCAAAAGGCTGGCCCGTACGGGGGTCGAACCCGCGACCTTGGCGTTATTAGCACCACGCTCTAACCAACTGAGCTAACCGGCCTGTCTTTGGCTGCTTCTCTGCCAACTTGATGCTTGCCGGTGATCCTGGGTAACAAAACCGCTTCAAAAGTGAGCCTTTCTAAGGGCTCGTCCGGGATTTGAACCCGGGACCTCTCGCACCCAAAGCGAGAATCATACCCCTAGACCAACGAGCCACGTGAGACTCACGCAGAGCCACCCGATGCTCACAGAGAGCCGCCAAGTCTTCCTGTAATTCACAGAGTTAGATGCTTAGGAAAAGTAGCACAGAAACCAACGGCGGGCTCGTCCGGGATTTTTGAACCCGGGACCTCTAGCCAGAGGCATCAGGCTGCACTCAGTGCTTCAGGGACAGAAAGAAGGACCTTGAACTACCATGGGAGGCAACAAAACTTCTTTGAGACAGTGTCAAAGCCAAATAAATGAAAGATGGCCTCCCAATGGATTGAAATTTGGGGCTGGACCTAACTGGCTGCACGAGGTGAGAGATGCAAAGGTAGCCTACGTAACACAAAAATCATCATGCTCATATTCACTGAGAAACAAGACCAAGAAGAGCCTTAAATCTAAAGCACAACTTTTCGGTTAATTCACCAACTATATGGTGGCCAGTGCCAAGGAGGCAGCATAGAGGAGATATGGAACGATCGGTGGACACTGCGCTGCCCTGACCAAGGGGTCTTCTGCAAGAACCCCCGTTTGGCACCTCCCGAGCAGAGAGAAAGGAAAAGAACATCTACAGCAACGACCAAAGAAAGGAGTTTTTGTCATGATTGTAGTTAAACACAAGCAATTAAAGACAAAGAAGGAACTCAAACTAACATGGAAATAATTGAACAGCTCGACACAGTGTCAAAGGCAAACAAATGACAGGCGGCCTCTGAATGGATTGAAAACTGGCTGGGCCTAACATGTGGATGGATTTTAGGAGGACGCTGCTTAAATGGTCAGATGGCTCTCAGAGTTTGAGCTCTCGGTCAATTCTCCAACCAAAACAGGTCCCACCGAGATTTGAACTCGGATCGCTGGATTCAGAGTCCAAAGTGCTAACCATTACACCATGGAACCCTAACTACAAAAGCCTTTGCTCAGAGGTCCACAAAAGCAAGGACCTTTTAAGGGATTCGGTTGACCTTTCTTCTCTGGCAAGAAGACATCTGCGAAACCGGGATCGAGCCAGGGACCTTTAGATCTTCAGTCTAACGCTCTGCCAACTGAGCTATTTCTGCCACATCGTGAGGGACTATGATCGGGGGGGGGTTCCGTCACTTTATCAGAAGATCACAGCAGACCTCCGAGAGCACCAAAAGGCTGGCCCCGTCACGGGGTCGAACCCGCGACCTTGGCGTTATTAGCACCACGCTCTAACCAACTGAGCTAACGGCCTGTCTTTGGCTGCTTGCTTCCTGCCAACTTGATGCTTGCCGGTGATCCTGGGTAACAAAACCGCTTCAAAAGTGAGCCTTTCTAAGGGCTCGTCCGGGATTTGAACCCGGGACCTCTCGCACCCAAAGCGAGAATCATACCCCTAGACCAACGAGCCACGTGAGACTCACGCAGAGCCACCCGATGCTCACAGAGAGCCGCCAAGTCTTCCTGTAATTCACAGAGTTAGATGCTTAGGAAAAGTAGCACAGAAACCAACGGCGGGCTCGTCCGGGATTTTTGAACCGGGACCTCTAGCCAGAGGCATCAGGCTGCACTCAGTGCTTCAGGGACAGAAAGAAGGACCTTGAACTACCATGGGAGGCAACAAAACTTCTTGAGACAGTGTCAAAGCCAAATAAATGAAAGATGGCCTCCCAATGGATTGAAATTTGGGGCTGGACCTAACTGGCTGCACGAGGTGAGAGATGCAAAGGTAGCCTACGTAACACAAAAATCATCATGCTCATATTCACTGAGAAACAAGACCAAGAAGAGCCTTAAATCTAAAGCACAACTTTTCGGTTAATTCACCAACTATATGGTGGCCAGTGCCAAGGAGGCAGCATAGAGGAGATATGGAACGATCGGTGGACACTGCGCTGCCCTGACCAAGGGGTCTTCTGCAAGAACCCCCGTTTGGCACCTCCCGAGCAGAGAGAAAGGAAAAGAACATCTACAGCAACGACCAAAGAAAGGAGTTTTTGTCATGATTGTAGTTAAACACAAGCAATTAAAGACAAAGAAGGAACTCAAACTAACATGGAAATAATTGAACAGCTCGACACAGTGTCAAAGGCAAACAAATGACAGGCGGCCTCTGAATGGATTGAAAACTGGGGCTGGGCCTAACATGTGGATGGATTTAGGGAGGACGCTGCTTAAATGGTCAGATGGCTCTCAGAGTTTGAGCTCTCGGTCAATTCTCCAACCAAAACAGGTCCCACCGAGATTTGAACTCGGATCGCTGGATTCAGAGTCCAAAGTGCTAACCATTACACCATGGAACCCTAACTACAAAAGCCTTTGCTCAGAGGTCCACAAAAGCAAGGACCTTTTAAGGGATTCGGTTGACCTTTCTTCTCTGGCAAGAAGACATCTGCGAAACCCGGGATCGAGCCAGGGACCTTTAGATCTTCAGTCTAACGCTCTGCCAACTGAGCTATTTCTGCCACAACGTGAGGGACTATGATCGGGGGTTCCGTCACTTTATCAGAAGATCACAGCAGACCTCCGAGAGCACCAAAAAGGCTGGCCCGTACGGGGTCGAACCCGCGACCTTGGCGTTATTAGCACCACGCTCTAACCAACTGAGCTAACCGGCCTGTCTTTGGCTGCTTCTCTGCCAACTTGATGCTTGCCGGTGATCCTGGGTAACAAAACCGCTTCAAAAGTGAGCCTTTCTAAGGGCTCGTCCGGGATTTGAACCGGGACCTCTCGCACCCAAAGCGAGAATCATACCCCTAGACCAACGAGCCACGTGAGACTCACGCAGAGCCACCCGATGCTCACAGAGAGCCGCCAAGTCTTCCTGTAATTCACAGAGTTAGATGCTTAGGAAAAGTAGCACAGAAACCAACGGCGGGCTCGTCCGGGATTTTTGAACCCGGGACCTCTAGCCAGAGGCATCAGGCTGCACTCAGTGCTTCAGGGACAGAAAGAAGGACCTTGAACTACCATGGGAGGCAACAAAACTTCTTGAGACAGTGTCAAAGCCAAATAAATGAAAGATGGCCTCCCAATGGATTGAAATTTGGGGCTGGACCTAACTGGCTGCACGAGGTGAGAGATGCAAAGGTAGCCTACGTAACACAAAAATCATCATGCTCATATTCACTGAGAAACAAGACCAAGAAGAGCCTTAAATCTAAAGCACAACTTTTCGGTTAATTCACCAACTATATGGTGGCCAGTGCCAAGGAGGCAGCATAGAGGAGATATGGAACGATCGGTGGACACTGCGCTGCCCTGACCAAGGGGTCTTCTGCAAGAACCCCCGTTTGGCACCTCCCGAGCAGAGAGAAAGGAAAAGAACATCTACAGCAACGACCAAAGAAAGGAGTTTTTGTCATGATTGTAGTTAAACACAAGCAATTAAAGACAAAGAAGGAACTCAAACTAACATGGAAATAATTGAACAGCTCGACACAGTGTCAAAGGCAAACAAATGACAGGCGGCCTCTGAATGGATTGAAAACTGGGGCTGGGCCTAACATGTGGATGGATTTTAGGGAGGACGCTGCTTAAATGGTCAGATGGCTCTCAGAGTTTGAGCTCTCGGTCAATTTTCCAACCAAAACAGGTCCCACCGAGATTTGAACTCGGATCGCTGGATTCAGAGTCCAAAGTGCTAACCATTACACCATGGAACCCTAGCTACAAAAGGCTTGGCTCAGAGGTCCACAAAAGCAAGGACCTTTTAAGGGATTCGGTTGACCTTTCTTCTCTGGCAAGAAGACATCTGCCGAAACCCGGGATCGAGCCAGGGACCTTTAGATCTTCAGTCTAACGCTCTCCCAACTGAGCTATTTCTGCCACATCGTGAGGGACTATGATCGGGGGGGGGGTTCCGTCACTTTATCAGAAGATCACAGCAGACCTCCGAGAGCACCAAAAGGCTGGCCCGTCCGGGGGTCGAACCCGCGACCTTGGCGTTATTAGCACCACGCTCTAACCAACTGAGCTAACCGGCCTGTCTTTGGCTGCTTCTCTGCCAACTTGATGCTTGCCGGTGATCCTGGGTAACAAAACCGCTTCAAAAGTGAGCCTTTCTAAGGGCTCGTCCGGGATTTGAACCCGGGACCTCTCGCACCCAAAGCGAGAATCATACCCCTAGACCAACGAGCCACGTGAGACTCACGCAGAGCCACCCGATGCTCACAGAGAGCCGCCAAGTCTTCCTGTAATTCACAGAGTTAGATGCTTAGGAAAAGTAGCACAGAAACCAACGGCGGGCTCGTCCGGGATTTTTGAACCCGGGACCTCTAGCCAGAGGCATCAGGCTGCACTCAGTGCTTCAGGGACAGAAAGAAGGACCTTGAACTACCATGGGAGGCAACAAAACTTCTTGAGACAGTGTCAAAGCCAAATAAATGAAAGATGGCCTCCCAATGGATTGAAATTTGGGGCTGGACCTAACTGGCTGCACGAGGTGAGAGATGCAAAGGTAGCCTACGTAACACAAAAATCATCATGCTCATATTCACTGAGAAACAAGACCAAGAAGAGCCTTAAATCTAAAGCACAACTTTTCGGTTAATTCACCAACTATATGGTGGCCAGTGCCAAGGAGGCAGCATAGAGGAGATATGGAACGATCGGTGGACACTGCGCTGCCCTGACCAAGGGGTCTTCTGCAAGAACCCCCGTTTGGCACCTCCCGAGCAGAGAGAAAGGAAAAGAACATCTACAGCAACGACCAAAGAAAGGAGTTTTTGTCATGATTGTAGTTAAACACAAGCAATTAAAGACAAAGAAGGAACTCAAACTAACATGGAAATAATTGAACAGCTCGACACAGTGTCAAAGGCAAACAAATGACAGGCGGCCTCTGAATGGATTGAAAACTGGGGCTGGGCCTAACATGTGGATGGATTTTAGGAGGACGCTGCTTAAATGGTCAGATGGCTCTCAGAGTTTGAGATCTCGGTCAATTCTCCAACCAAAACAGGTCCCACCGAGATTTGAACTCGGATCTCTGGATTCAGAGTCCAAAGTGCTAACCATTACACCATGGAACCCTAGCTACAAAAAGCCTTGGCTCAGAGGTCCACAAAAGCAAGGACCTTTTAAGGGATTCGGTTGACCTTTCTTCTCTGGCAAGAAGACATCTGCGAAACCGGGATCGAGCCCAGGACCTTTAGATCTTCAGTCTAACGCTCTCCCAACTGAGCTATTTCGGCCACAACGTGAGGGACTATGATCGGGGGGGGGGATTCCGTCACTTTATCAGAAGATCACAGCAGACCTCCGAGAGGCACCAAAAAGGCTGGCCCGCACGGGGTCGAACCGCGACCTTGGCGTTATTAGCACCACGCTCTAACCAACTGAGCTAACGGCCTGTCTTTGGCTGCTTCTCTGCCAACTTGATGCTTGCCGGTGATCCTGGGTAACAAAACCGCTTCAAAAGTGAGCCTTTCTAAGGGCTCGTCCGGGATTTGAACCCGGGACCTCTCGCACCCAAAGCGAGAATCATACCCCTAGACCAACGAGCCACGTGAGACTCACGCAGAGCCACCCGATGCTCACAGAGAGCCGCCAAGTCTTCCTGTAATTCACAGAGTTAGATGCTTAGGAAAAGTAGCACAGAAACCAACGGGCGGGCTCGTCCGGGATTTTTGAACCGGGACCTCTAGCCAGAGGCATCAGGCTGCACTCAGTGCTTCAGGGACAGAAAGAAGGACCTTGAACTACCATGGGAGGCAACAAAACTTCTTGAGACAGTGTCAAAGCCAAATAAATGAAAGATGGCCTCCCAATGGATTGAAATTTGGGGCTGGACCTAACTGGCTGCACGAGGTGAGAGATGCAAAGGTAGCCTACGTAACACAAAAATCATCATGCTCATATTCACTGAGAAACAAGACCAAGAAGAGCCTTAAATCTAAAGCACAACTTTTCGGTTAATTCACCAACTATATGGTGGCCAGTGCCAAGGAGGCAGCATAGAGGAGATATGGAACGATCGGTGGACACTGCGCTGCCCTGACCAAGGGGTCTTCTGCAAGAACCCCGTTTGGCACTCCCGAGCAGAGAGAAAGGAAAAGAACATCTACAGCAACGACCAAAGAAAGGAGTTTTTGTCATGATTGTAGTTAAACACAAGCAATTAAAGACAAAGAAGGAACTCAAACTAACATGGAAATAATTGAACAGCTCGACACAGTGTCAAAGGCAAACAAATGACAGGCGGCCTCTGAATGGATTGAAAACTGGGGCTGGGCCTAACATGTGGATGGATTTTAGGAGGACGCTGCTTAAATGGTCAGATGGCTCTCAGAGTTTGAGCTCTCGGTCAATTCTCCAACCAAAACAGGTCCCACCGAGATTTGAACTCGGATCGCTGGATTCAGAGTCCAAAGTGCTAACCATTACACCATGGAACCCTAGCTACAAAAGCCTTGGCTCAGAGGGCCACAAAAGCAAGGACCTCTTAAGGGATTCGGTTGACCTTTCTTCTCTGGCAAGAAGACATCTGCCGAAACCCGGGATCGAGCCAGGGACCTTTAGATCTTCAGTCTAACGCTCTCCCAACTGAGCTATTTCGGCCACAACGTGAGGGACTATGATGGGGGGGATCCGTCACTTTATCAGAAGATCACAGCAGACCTCCGAGAGCACCAAAAGGCTGGCCCGTCCGGGGGTCGAACCCGTGACCTTGGCGTTATTAGCACCACGCTCTAACCAACTGAGCTAACCGGCCTGTCTTTGGCTGCTTCTCTGCCATCTTGATGCTTGCCGGTGATCCTGGGTAACAAAACCGCTTCAAAAGTGAGCCATTCTAAGGGCTCGTCCGGGATTTGAACCCGGGACCTCTCACACCCAAAGCGAGAATCATACCCCTAGACCAACGAGCCACGTGAGACTCACGCAGAGCCACCCGATGCTCACAGAGAGCCGCCAAGTCTTCCTGTAATTCACAGACTTAGATGCTTAGGAAAAGTAGCACAGAAACCAACGGCGGGCTCGTCCGGGATTTTTGAACCCGGGACCTCTAGCCAGAGGCATCAGGCTGCACTCAGTGCTTCAGGGACAGAAAGAAGGACCTTGAACTACCATGGGAGGCAACAAAACTTCTTGAGACAGTGTCAAAGCCAAATAAATGAAAGATGGCCTCCCAATGGATTGAAATTTGGGGCTGGACCTAACTGGCTGCACGAGGTGAGAGATGCAAAGGTAGCCTACGTAACACAAAAATCATCATGCTCATATTCACTGAGAAACAAGACCAAGAAGAGCCTTAAATCTAAAGCACAACTTTTCGGTTAATTCACCAACTATATGGTGGCCAGTGCCAAGGAGGCAGCATAGAGGAGATATGGAACGATCGGTGGACACTGCGCTGCCCTGACCAAGGGGTCTTCTGCAAGAACCCCCGTTTGGCACCTCCCGAGCAGAGAGAAAGGAAAAGAACATCTACAGCAACGACCAAAGAAAGGAGTTTTTGTCATGATTGTAGTTAAACACAAGCAATTAAAGACAAAGAAGGAACTCAAACTAACATGGAAATAATTGAACAGCTCGACACAGTGTCAAAGGCAAACAAATGACAGGCGGCCTCTGAATGGATTGAAAACTGGGGCTGGGCCTAACATGTGGATGGATTTTAGGGAGGACGCTGCTTAAATGGTCAGATGGCTCTCAGAGTTTGAGCTCTCGGTCAATTCTCCAACCAAAACAGGTCCCACCGAGATTTGAACTCGGATCGCTGGATTCAGAGTCCAAAGTGCTAACCATTACACCATGGAACCCTAGCTACAAAAAAAGCTTGGCTCAGAGGTCCACAAAAGCAAGGACCTTTTAAGGGATTCGGTTGACCTTTCTTCTCTGGCAAGAAGCCATCTGCCGAAACCCGGGATCGAGCCAGGGACCTTTAGATCTTCAGTCTAACGCTCTGCCAACTGAGCTATTTCTGCCACATCGTGAGGGACTATGATCGGGGGATTCCGTCACTTTATCAGAAGATCACAGCAGACCTCCGAGAGCACCAAAAGGCTGGCCCGCACACGGGGTCGAACCCGCGACCTTGGCGTTATTAGCACCGCGCTCTAACCAACTGAGCTAACCGGCCTGTCTTTGGCTGCTTCTCTGCCAACTTGATGCTTGCCGGTGATCCTGGGTAAAAAAACCGCTTCAAAAGTGAGCCTTTCTAAGGGCTCGTCCGGGATTTGAACCGGGACCTCTCGCACACCAAAGCGAGAATCACCCCTAGACCAACGAGCCACGTGAGACTCACGCAGAGCCACCCGATGCTCACAGAGAGCCGCCAAGTCTTCCTGTAATTCACAGAGTTAGATGCTTAGGAAAAGTAGCACAGAAACCAACGGCGGGCTCGTCCGGGATTTTTGAACCGGGACCTCTAGCCAGAGGCATCAGGCTGCACTCAGTGCTTCAGGGACAGAAAGAAGGACCTTGAACTACCATGGGAGGCAACAAAACTTCTTGAGACAGTGTCAAAGCCAAATAAATGAAAGATGGCCTCCCAATGGATTGAAATTTGGGGCTGGACCTAACTGGCTGCACGAGGTGAGAGATGCAAAGGTAGCCTACGTAACACAAAAATCATCATGCTCATATTCACTGAGAAACAAGACCAAGAAGAGCCTTAAATCTAAAGCACAACTTTTCGGTTAATTCACCAACTATATGGTGGCCAGTGCCAAGGAGGCAGCATAGAGGAGATATGGAACGATCGGTGGACACTGCGCTGCCCTGACCAAGGGGTCTTCTGCAAGAACCCCCGTTTGGCACCTCCCGAGCAGAGAGAAAGGAAAAGAACATCTACAGCAACGACCAAAGAAAGGAGTTTTTGTCATGATTGTAGTTAAACACAAGCAATTAAAGACAAAGAAGGAACTCAAACTAACATGGAAATAATTGAACAGCTCGACACAGTGTCAAAGGCAAACAAATGACAGGCGGCCTCTGAATGGATTGAAAACTGGGGCTGGGCCTAACATGTGGATGGATTTTAGGAGGACGCTGCTTAAATGGTCAGATGGCTCTCAGAGTTTGAGCTCTCGGTCAATTCTCCAACCAAAACAGGTCCCCCACCGAGATTTGAACTCGGATCGCTGGATTCAGAGTCCAAAGTGCTAACCATTACACCATGGAACCCTAGCTACAAAAGGCTTGGCTCAGAGGGCCACAAAAGCAAGGACCTTTTAAGGGATTCGGTTGACCTTTCTTCTCTGGCAAGAAGACATCTGCCGAAACCCGGGATCGAGCCAGGGACCTTTAGATCTTCAGTCTAACGCTCTCCAACTGAGCTATTTCTGCCACATCGTGAGGGACTATGATCGGGGGGGGTTCCGTCACTTTATCAGAAGATCACAGCAGACCTCCGAGAGCACCAAAAGGCTGGCTGGCCCGCACGGGGTCGAACCCGCGACCTTGGCGTTATTAGCACCACGCTCTAACCAACTGAGCTAACCGGCCTGTCTTTGGCTGCTTCTCTGCCAACTTGATGCTTGCCGGTGATCCTGGGTAACAAAACCGCTTCAAAAGTGAGCCTTTCTAAGGGCTCGTCCGGATTTGAACCGGGACCTCTCGCACCCAAAGCGAGAATCATACCCCTAGACCAACGAGCCACGTGAGACTCACGCAGAGCCACCCGATGCTCACAGAGAGCCGCCAAGTCTTCCTGTAATTCACAGAGTTAGATGCTTAGGAAAAGTAGCACAGAAACCAACGGCGGGCTCGTCCGGGATTTTTGAACCCGGGACCTCTAGCCAGAGGCATCAGGCTGCACTCAGTGCTTCAGGGACAGAAAGAAGGACCTTGAACTACCATGGGAGGCAACAAAACTTCTTGAGACAGTGTCAAAGCCAAATAAATGAAAGATGGCCTCCCAATGGATTGAAATTTGGGGCTGGACCTAACTGGCTGCACGAGGTGAGAGATGCAAAGGTAGCCTACGTAACACAAAAATCATCATGCTCATATTCACTGAGAAACAAGACCAAGAAGAGCCTTAAATCTAAAGCACAACTTTTCGGTTAATTCACCAACTATATGGTGGCCAGTGCCAAGGAGGCAGCATAGAGGAGATATGGAACGATCGGTGGACACTGCGCTGCCCTGACCAAGGGGTCTTCTGCAAGAACCCCCGTTTGGCACCTCCCGAGCAGAGAGAAAGGAAAAGAACATCTACAGCAACGACCAAAGAAAGGAGTTTTTGTCATGATTGTAGTTAAACACAAGCAATTAAAGACAAAGAAGGAACTCAAACTAACATGGAAATAATTGAACAGAACAGCTCGACACAGTGTCAAAAGGCAAACAAATGACAGGCGGCCTCTGAATGGATTGAAAACTGGGGCTGGGCCCTAACATGGATGGATTTTAGGGAGGACGCTGCTTAAATGGTCAGATGGCTCTCAGAGTTTGAGCTCTCGGTCAATTCTCCAACCAAAACAGGTCCCACCGAGATTTGAACTCGGATCGCTGGATTCAGAGTCCAAAGTGCTAACCATTACACCATGGAACCCTAGCTAAAAAAAGCCTTGGCTCAGAGGGCCACAAAAGCAAGGACCTTTTAAGGGATTCGGTTGACCTTTCTTCTCTGGCAAGAAGACATCTGCCGAAACCCGGGATCGAGCCAGGGACCTTTAGATCTTCAGTCTAACGCTCTGCCAACTGAGCTATTTCTGCCACATCGTGAGGGACTATGATCGGGGGGGGTTCCGTCACTTTATCAGAAGATCACAGCAGACCTCCGAGAGCACCAAAAGGCTGGCCCGTACGGGGGTCGAACCGCGACCTTGGCTTTATTATTAGCACCACGCTCTAACCAACTGAGCTAACCGGCCTGTCTTTGGCTGCTTCTCTGCCAACTTGATGCTTGCCGGTGATCCTGGGTAACAAAACCGCTTCAAAAGTGAGCCTTTCTAAGGGCTCGTCCGGGATTTGAACCCGGGACCTCTCGCACCCAAAGCGAGAATCATACCCCTAGACCAACGAGCCACGTGAGACTCACGCAGAGCCACCCGATGCTCACAGAGAGCCGCCAAGTCTTCCTGTAATTCACAGAGTTAGATGCTTAGGAAAAGTAGCACAGAAACCAACGGCGGGCTCGTCCGGGATTTTTGAACCCGGGACCTCTAGCCAGAGGCATCAGGCTGCACTCAGTGCTTCAGGGACAGAAAGAAGGACCTTGAACTACCATGGAGGCAACAAAACTTCTTGAGACAGTGTCAAAGCCAAATAAATGAAAGATGGCCTCCCAATGGATTGAAATTTGGGGCTGGACCTAACTGGCTGCACGAGGTGAGAGATGCAAAGGTAGCCTACGTAACACAAAAATCATCATGCTCATATTCACTGAGAAACAAGACCAAGAAGAGCCTTAAATCTAAAGCACAACTTTTCGGTTAATTCACCAACTATATGGTGGCCCAGCCAAGGAGGCAGCATAGAGGAGATATGGAACGATCGGTGGACACTGCGCTGCCCTGACCAAGGGGTCTTCTGCAAGAACCCCCGTTTGGCACCTCCCGAGCAGAGAGAAAGGAAAAGAACATCTACAGCAACGACCAAAGAAAGGAGTTTTTGTCATGATTGTAGTTAAACACAAGCAATTAAAGACAAAGAAGGAACTCAAACTAACATGGAAATAATTGAACAGCTCGACACAGTGTCAAAGGCAAACAAATGACAGGCGGCCTCTGAATGGATTGAAAACTGGGGCTGGGCCTAACATGTGGATGGATTTTAGGGAGGACGCTGCTTAAATGGTCAGATGGCTCTCAGAGTTTGAGCTCTCGGTCAATTCTCCAACCAAAACAGGTCCCACCGAGATTTGAACTCGGATCGCTGGATTCAGAGTCCAAAGTGCTAACCATTACACCATGGAACCCTAGCTACAAAAGGCTTGGCTCAGAGGTCCACAAAAGCAAGGACCTTTTAAAGGATTCGGTTGACCTTTCTTCTCTGGCAAGAAGACATCTGCCGAAACCGGGATCGAGCCAGGGACCTTTAGATCTTCAGTCTAACGCTCTCCCAACTGAGCTATTTCGGCCACAACGTGAGGGACTATGATCGGGGGGGGGATTCCGTCACTTTATCAGAAGATCACAGCAGACCTCCGAGAGCACCAAAAGGCTGGCCCGTAAGGGGGTCGAACCCGCGACCTTGGCGTTATTAGCACCACGCTCTAACCAACTGAGCTAACCGGCCTGTCTTTGGCTGCTTCTCTGCCAACTTGATGCTTGCCGGTGATCCTGGGTAACAAAACCGCTTCAAAAGTGAGCCTTTCTAAGGGCTCGTCCGGGATTTGAACCCGGGACCTCTCGCACCCAAAGCGAGAATCATACCCCTAGACCAACGAGCCACGTGAGACTCACGCAGAGCCACCCGATGCTCACAGAGAGCCGCCAAGTCTTCCTGTAATTCACAGAGTTAGATGCTTAGGAAAAGTAGCACAGAAACCAACGGGCGGGCTCGTCCGGGATTTTTGAACCCGGGACCTCTAGCCAGAGGCATCAGGCTGCACTCAGTGCTTCAGGGACAGAAAGAAGGACCTTGAACTACCATGGGGGAGGCAAAACTTCTTGAGACAGTGTCAAAGCCAAATAAATGAAAGATGGCCTCCCAATGGATTGAAATTTGGGGCTGGACCTAACTGGCTGCACGAGGTGAGAGATGCAAAGGTAGCCTACGTAACACAAAAATCATCATGCTCATATTCACTGAGAAACAAGACCAAGAAGAGCCTTAAATCTAAAGCACAACTTTTCGGTTAATTCACCAACTATATGGTGGCCAGTGCCAAGGAGGCAGCATAGAGGAGATATGGAACGATCGGTGGACACTGCGCTGCCCTGACCAAGGGGTCTTCTGCAAGAACCCCCGTTTGGCACCTCCCGAGCAGAGAGAAAGGAAAAGAACATCTACAGCAACGACCAAAGAAAGGAGTTTTTGTCATGATTGTAGTTAAACACAAGCAATTAAAGACAAAGAAGGAACTCAAACTAACATGGAAATAATTGAACAGCTCGACACAGTGTCAAAGGCAAACAAATGACAGGCGGCCTCTGAATGGATTGAAAACTGGGGCTGGGCCTAACATGTGGATGGATTTTAGGGAGGACGCTGCTTAAATGGTCAGATGGCTCTCAGAGTTTGAGCTCTCGGTCAATTCTCCAACCAAAACAGGTCCCACCGAGATTTGAACTCGGATCGCTGGATTCAGAGTCCAAAGTGCTAACCATTACACCATGGAACCCTAGCTACAAAAAAGCCTTGGCTCAGAGGGCCCACAAAACAAGGACCTCTTAAGGGATTCGGTTGACCTTTCTTCTCTGGCAAGAAGCCATCTGCCGAAACCCGGGATCGAGCCAGGGACCTTTAGATCTTCAGTCTAACGCTCTCCCAACTGAGCTATTTCTGCCACATCGTGAGGGACTATGATCGGGGGGGGGATTCCGTCACTTTATCAGAAGATCACAGCAGACCTCCGAGAGCACAAAAAGGCTGGCCCGTCACGGGGTCGAACCGCGACCTTGGCGTTATTAGCACCACGCTCTAACCAACTGAGCTAACCGGCCTGTCTTTGGCTGCTTCTCTGCCAACTTGATGCTTGCCGGTGATCCTGGGTAACAAAACCGCTTCAAAAGTGAGCCTTTCTAAGGGCTCGTCCGGGATTTGAACCCGGGACCTCTCGCACCCAAAGCGAGAATCATACCCCTAGACCAACGAGCCACGTGAGACTCACGCAGAGCCACCCGATGCTCACAGAGAGCCGCCAAGTCTTCCTGTAATTCACAGAGTTAGATGCTTAGGAAAAGTAGCACAGAAACCAACGGCGGGCTCGTCCGGGATTTTTGAACCCGGGACCTCTAGCCAGAGGCATCAGGCTGCACTCAGTGCTTCAGGGACAGAAAGAAGGACCTTGAACTACCATGGAGGCAACAAAAACTTCTTGAGACAGTGTCAAAGCCAAATAAATGAAAGATGGCCTCCCAATGGATTGAAATTTGGGGCTGGACCTAACTGGCTGCACGAGGTGAGAGATGCAAAGGTAGCCTACGTAACACAAAAATCATCATGCTCATATTCACTGAGAAACAAGACCAAGAAGAGCCTTAAATCTAAAGCACAACTTTTCGGTTAATTCACCAACTATATGGTGGCCAGTGCCAAGGAGGCAGCATAGAGGAGATATGGAACGATCGGTGGACACTGCGCTGCCCTGACCAAGGGGTCTTCTGCAAGAACCCCCGTTTGGCACCTCCCGAGCAGAGAAAAAGAACATCTACAGCAACGACCAAAGAAAGGAGTTTTTGTCATGATTGTAGTTAAACACAAGCAATTAAAGACAAAGAAGGAACTCAAACTAACATGGAAATAATTGAACAGCTCGACACAGTGTCAAAGGCAAACAAATGACAGGCGGCCTCTGAATGGATTGAAAACTGGGGCTGGGCCTAACATGTGGATGGATTTTAGGGAGGACGCTGCTTAAATGGTCAGATGGCTCTCAGAGTTTGAGCTCTCGGTCAATTCTCCAACCAAAACAGGTCCCACCGAGATTTGAACTCGGATCGCTGGATTCAGAGTCCAAAGTGCTAACCATTACACCATGGAACCCTAGCTACAAAAGCCTTTGCTCAGAGGTCCACAAAAGCAAGGACCTTTAAGGGATTCGGTTGACCTTTCTTCTCTGGCAAGAAGACATCTGCGAAACCGGGATCGAGCCAGGGACCTTTAGATCTTCAGTAACGCTCTCCCAACTGAGCTATTTTTCTGCCACAACGTGAGGACTATGATCGGGGGGGGATTCCGTCACTTTATCAGAAGATCACAGCAGACCTCCGAGAGCACCAAAAGGCTGGCCCGCCCACGGGGTCGAACCCGCGACCTTGGCGTTATTAGCACCACGCTCTAACCAACTGAGCTAACGGCCTGTCTTTGGCTGCTTCTCTGCCAACTTGATGCTTGCCGGTGATCCTGGGTAACAAAACCGCTTCAAAAGTGAGCCTTTCTAAGGGCTCGTCCGGGATTTGAACCGGGACCTCTCGCACCCAAAGCGAGAATCATACCCCTAGACCAACGAGCCACGTGAGACTCACGCAGAGCCACCCGATGCTCACAGAGAGCCGCCAAGTCTTCCTGTAATTCACAGAGTTAGATGCTTAGGAAAAGTAGCACAGAAACCAACGGCGGGCTCGTCCGGGATTTTTGAACCGGGACCTCTAGCCAGAGGCATCAGGCTGCACTCAGTGCTTCAGGGACAGAAAGAAGGACCTTGAACTACCATGGGAGGCAACACAAAACTTCTTGAGACAGTGTCAAAGCCAAATAAATGAAAGATGGCCTCCCAATGGATTGAAATTTGGGGCTGGACCTAACTGGCTGCACGAGGTGAGAGATGCAAAGGTAGCCTACGTAACACAAAAATCATCATGCTCATATTCACTGAGAAACAAGACCAAGAAGAGCCTTAAATCTAAAGCACAACTTTCGGTTAATTCACCAACTATATGGTGGCCAGTGCCAAGGAGGCAGCATAGAGGAGATATGGAACGATCGGTGGACACTGCGCTGCCCTGACCAAGGGGTCTTCTGCAAGAACCCCGTTTGGCACCTCCCGAGCGAGAGAGAAAGGAAAAGAACATCTACAGCAACGACCAAAGAAAGGAGTTTTTGTCATGATTGTAGTTAAACACAAGCAATTAAAGACAAAGAAGGAACTCAAACTAACATGGAAATAATTGAACAGCTCGACACAGTGTCAAAGGCAAACAAATGACAGGCGGCCTCTGAATGGATTGAAAACTGGGGCTGGGCCTAACATGTGGATGGATTTTAGGAGGACGCTGCTTAAATGGTCAGATGGCTCTCAGAGTTTGCTCTCGGTCAATTCTCCAACCAAAACAGGTCCCACCGAGATTTGAACTCGGATCGCTGGATTCAGAGTCCAAAGTGCTAACCATTACACCATGGAACCCTAGCTACAAAAGCCTTGGCTCAGAGGGCCACAAAAGCAAGGACCTCTTAAGGGATTCGGTTGACCTTTCTTCTCTGGCAAGAAGACATCTGCCGAATCCCAGGATCGAGCCAGGGACCTTTAGATCTTCAGTCTAACGCTCTGCCAACTGAGCTATTTCTGCCACAACGTGAGGGACTATGATCGGGGATTCCGTCACTTTATCAGAAGATCACAGCAGACCTCCGAGAGCACCAAAAGGCTGGCCCGTACGGGGTCGAACCCGCGACCTTGGCGTTATTAGCACCACGCTCTAACCAACTGAGCTAACCGGCCTGTCTTTGGCTGCTTCTCTGCCAACTTGATGCTTGCCGGTGATCCTGGGTAACAAAACCGCTTCAAAAGTGAGCCTTTCTAAGGGCTCGTCCGGGATTTGAACCGGGACCTCTCGCACCCAAAGCGAGAATCATACCCCTAGACCAACGAGCCACGTGAGACTCACGCAGAGCCACCCGATGCTCACAGAGAGCCGCCAAGTCTTCCTGTAATTCACAGAGTTAGATGCTTAGGAAAAGTAGCACAGAAACCAACGGCGGGCTGGGCTGGCTCGTCCGGGATTTTTGAACCCGGGACCTCTAGCCAGAGGCATCAGGCTGCACTCAGTGCTTCAGGGACAGAAAGAAGGACCTTGAACTACCATGGGAGGCAACAAAACTTCTTGAGACAGTGTCAAAGCCAAATAAATGAAAGATGGCCTCCCAATGGATTGAAATTTGGGGCTGGACCTAACTGGCTGCACGAGGTGAGAGATGCAAAGGTAGCCTACGTAACACAAAAATCATGCTCATATTCACTGAGAAACAAGACCAAGAAGAGCCTTAAATCTAAAGCACAACTTTTCGGTTAATTCACCAACTATATGGTGGCCAGTGCCAAGGAGGCAGCATAGAGGAGATATGGAACGATCGGTGGACACTGCGCGCTGCCCTGACCAAGGGGTCTTCTGCAAGAACCCCCGTTTGGCACCTCCCGAGCAGAGAGAAAGGAAAAGAACATCTACAGCAACGACCAAAGAAAGGAGTTTTTGTCATGATTGTAGTTAAACACAAGCAATTAAAGACAAAGAAGGAACTCAAACTAACATGGAAATAATTGAACAGCTCGACACAGTGTCAAAGGCAAACAAATGACAGGCGGCCTCTGAATGGATTGAAAACTGGGGCTGGGCCTAACATGTGGATGGATTTTAGGAGGACGCTGCTTAAATGGTCAGATGGCTCTCAGAGTTTGAGCTCTCGGTCAATTCTCCAACCAAAACAGGTCCCACCAGATTTGAACTCGGATCGCTGGATTCAGAGTCCAAAGTGCTAACCATTACACCATGGAACCCTAGCTAAAAAAAGCCTTGGCTCAGAGGGCCACAAAAGCAAGGACCTCTTAAGGGATTCGGTTGACCTTTCTTCTCTGGCAAGAAGACATCTGCCGAAACCCGGGATCGAGCCAGGGACCTTTAGATCTTCAGTCTAACGCTCTCCCAACTGAGCTATTTCTGCCACAACGTGAGGGACTATGATCGGGGGGATTCCGTCACTTTATCAGAAGATCACAGCAGACCTCCGAGAGCACCAAAAGGCTGGCCCGTACGGGGGTCGAACCCGCGACCTTGGCGTTATTAGCACCACGCTCTAACCAACTGAGCTAACCGGCCTGTCTTTGGCTGCTTCTCTGCCAACTTGATGCTTGCCGGTGATCCTGGGTAACAAAACCGCTTCAAAAGTGAGCCTTTTTTAAGGGCTCGTCCGGGATTTGAACCCGGGACCTCTCGCACCCAAAGCGAGAATCATACCCCTAGACCAACGAGCCACGTGAGACTCACGCAGAGCCACCCGATGCTCACAGAGAGCCGCCAAGTCTTCCTGTAATTCACAGAGTTAGATGCTTAGGAAAAGTAGCACAGAAACCAACGGCGGGGCTCGTCCGGGATTTTTGAACCCGGGACCTCTAGCCAGAGGCATCAGGCTGCACTCAGTGCTTCAGGGACAGAAAGAAGGACCTTGAACTACCATGGGAGGCAACAAAACTTCTTGAGACAGTGTCAAAGCCAAATAAATGAAAGATGGCCTCCCAATGGATTGAAATTTGGGGCTGGACCTAACTGGCTGCACGAGGTGAGAGATGCAAAGGTAGCCTACGTAACACAAAAATCATCATGCTCATATTCACTGAGAAACAAGACCAAGAAGAGCCTTAAATCTAAAGCACAACTTTTCGGTTAATTCACCAACTATATGGTGGCCAGTGCCAAGGAGGCAGCATAGAGGAGATATGGAACGATCGGTGGACACTGCGCTGCCCTGACCAAGGGGTCTTCTGCAAGAACCCCCGTTTGGCACCTCCCGAGCAGAGAGAAAGGAAAAGAACATCTACAGCAACGACCAAAGAAAGGAGTTTTTGTCATGATTGTAGTTAAACACAAGCAATTAAAGACAAAGAAGGAACTCAAACTAACATGGAAATAATTGAACAGCTCGACACAGTGTCAAAGGCAAACAAATGACAGGCGGCCTCTGAATGGATTGAAAACTGGGGCTGGGCCTAACATGTGGATGGATTTTAGGGAGGACGCTGCTTAAATGGTCAGATGGCTCTCAGAGTTTGAGCTCTCGGTCAATTCTCCAACCAAAACAGGTCCCACCGAGATTTGAACTCGGATCGCTGGATTCAGAGTCCAAAGTGCTAACCATTACACCATGGAACCCTAGCTACAAAAAGCCTTGGCTCAGAGGTCCACAAAAGCAAGGACCTCTTTAAGGGATTCGGTTGACCTTTCTTCTCTCTCTGGCAAGAAGACATCTGCCGAAACCGGGATCGAGCCAGGGACCTTTAGATCTTCAGTCTAACGCTCCCAACTGAGCTATTTCTGCCACAACGTGAGGGACTATGATCGGGGGGTTCCGTCACTTTATCAGAAGATCACAGCAGACCTCCGAGAGCACCAAAAAGGCTGGCCCGCACGGGGTCGAACCCGCGACCTTGGCGTTATTAGCACCACGCTCTAACCAACTGAGCTAACCGGCCTGTCTTTGGCTGCTTCTCTGCCAACTTGATGCTTGCCGGTGATCCTGGGTAACAAAACCGCTTCAAAGTGAGCCTTTCTAAGGGCTCGTCCGGGATTTGAACCGGGACCTCTCGCACCCAAAGCGAGAATCATACCCCTAGACCAACGAGCCACGTGAGACTCACGCAGAGCCACCCGATGCTCACAGAGAGCCGCCAAGTCTTCCTGTAATTCACAGAGTTAGATGCTTAGGAAAAGTAGCACAGAAACCAACAACGGCCTCGTCCGGGATTTTTGAACCCGGGACCTCTAGCCAGAGGCATCAGGCTGCACTCAGTGCTTCAGGGACAGAAAGAAGGACCTTGAACTACCATGGGAGGCAACAAAACTTCTTGAGACAGTGTCAAAGCCAAATAAATGAAAGATGGCCTCCCAATGGATTGAAATTTGGGGCTGGACCTAACTGGCTGCACGAGGTGAGAGATGCAAAGGTAGCCTACGTAACACAAAAATCATCATGCTCATATTCACTGAGAAACAAGACCAAGAAGAGTCTTAAATCTAAAGCACAACTTTTCGGTTAATTCACCAACTATATGGTGGCCAGTGCCAAGGAGGCAGCATAGAGGAGATATGGAACGATCGGTGGACACTGCGCTGCCCTGACCAAGGGGTCTTCTGCAAGAACCCCCGTTTGGCACCTCCCGAGCAGAGAGAAAGGAAAAGAACATCTACAGCAACGACCAAAGAAAGGAGTTTTTGTCATGATTGTAGTTAAACACAAGCAATTAAAGACAAAGAAGGAACTCAAACTAACATGGAAATAATTGAACAGCTCGACACAGTGTCAAAGGCAAACAAATGACAGGCGGCCTCTGAATGGATTGAAAACTGGGGCTGGGCCTAACATGTGGATGGATTTTAGGGAGGACGCTGCTTAAATGGTCAGATGGCTCTCAGAGTTTGAGCTCTCGGTCAATTCTCCAACCAAAACAGGTCCCACCGAGATTTGAACTCGGATCGCTGGATTCAGAGTCCAAAGTGCTAACCATTACACCATGGAACCCTTACTACAAAAGCCTTTGCTCAGAGGTCCACAAAAGCAAGGACCTTTTAAGGGATTCGGTTGACCTTTCTTCTCTGGCAAGAAGCCATCTGCCGAAACCCGGGATCGAGCCAGGGACCTTTAGATCTTCAGTCTAACGCTCTGCCAACTGAGCTATTTCTGCCACATCGTGAGGGACTATGATCGGGGGGGGTTCCGTCACTTTATCAGAAGATCACAGCAGACCTCCGAGAGCACCAAAAGGCTGGCCCGTACGGGGGTCGAACCCGCGACCTTGGCGTTATTAGCACCACGCTCTAACCAACTGAGCTAACCGGCCTGTCTTTGGCTGCTTCTCTGCCAACTTGATGCTTGCCGGTGATCCTGGGTAACAAAACCGCTTCAAAAGTGAGCCTTTCTAAGGGCTCGTCCGGGATTTGAACCCGGGACCTCTCGCACCCAAAGCGAGAATCATACCCCTAGACCAACGAGCCACGTGAGACTCACGCAGAGCCACCCGATGCTCACAGAGAGCCGCCAAGTCTTCCTGTAATTCACAGAGTTAGATGCTTAGGAAAAGTAGCACAGAAACCAACGGCGGGCTCGTCCGGGATTTTTGAACCCGGGACCTCTAGCCAGAGGCATCAGGCTGCACTCAGTGCTTCAGGGACAGAAAGAAGGACCTTGAACTACCATGGGAGGCAACAAAACTTCTTGAGACAGTGTCAAAGCCAAATAAATGAAAGATGGCCTCCCAATGGATTGAAATTTGGGGCTGGACCTAACTGGCTGCACGAGGTGAGAGATGCAAAGGTAGCCTACGTAACACAAAAATCATCATGCTCATATTCACTGAGAAACAAGACCAAGAAGAGCCTTAAATCTAAAGCACAACTTTTCGGTTAATTCACCAACTATATGGTGGCCAGTGCCAAGGAGGCAGCATAGAGGAGATATGGAACGATCGGTGGACACTGCGCTGCCCTGACCAAGGGGTCTTCTGCAAGAACCCCCGTTTGGCACCTCCCGAGCAGAGAGAAAGGAAAAGAACATCTACAGCAACGACCAAAGAAAGGAGTTTTTGTCATGATTGTAGTTAAACACAAGCAATTAAAGACAAAGAAGGAACTCAAACTAACATGGAAATAATTGAACAGCTCGACACAGTGTCAAAGGCAAACAAATGACAGGCGGCCTCTGAATGGATTGAAAACTGGGGCTGGGCCTAACATGTGGATGGATTTTAGGGAGGACGCTGCTTAAATGGTCAGATGGCTCTCAGAGTTTGAGATCTCGGTCAATTTTCCAACCAAAACAGGTCCCACCGAGATTTGAACTCGGATCGCTGGATTCAGAGTCCAAAGTGCTAACCATTACACCATGGAACCCTAGCTACAAAAGCCTTGGCTCAGAGGGCCACAAAAGCAAGGACCTCTTAAGGGATTCGGTTGACCTTTCTTCTCTGGCAAGAAGACATCTGCCGAAACCCGGGATCGAGCCAGGGACCTTTAGATCTTCAGTCTAACGCTCTCCCAACTGAGCTATTTCGGCCACAACGTGAGGGACTATGATCAGGGTGGGGGGATTCCGTCACTTTATCAGAAGATCACAGCAGACCTCCGAGAGCACCAAAAGGCTGGCCCGTACAGGGGTCGAACCCGCGACCTTGGCGTTATTAGCACCACGCTCTAACCAACTGAGCTAACCGGCCTGTCTTTGGCTGCTTCTCTGCCAACTTGATGCTTGCCGGTGATCCTGGGTAACAAAACCGCTTCAAAAGTGAGCCTTTCTAAGGGCTCGTCCGGGATTTGAACCCGGGACCTCTCGCACCCAAAGCGAGAATCATACCCCTAGACCAACGAGCCACGTGAGACTCACGCAGAGCCACCCGATGCTCACAGAGAGCCGCCAAGTCTTCCTGTAATTCACAGAGTTAGATGCTTAGGAAAAGTAGCACAGAAACCAACGGCGGGCTCGTCCGGGATTTTTGAACCCGGGACCTCTAGCCAGAGGCATCAGGCTGCACTCAGTGCTTCAGGGACAGAAAGAAGGACCTTGAACTACCATGGAGGCAACAAAACTTCTTGAGACAGTGTCAAAGCCAAATAAATGAAAGATGGCCTCCCAATGGATTGAAATTTGGGGCTGGACCTAACTGGCTGCACGAGGTGAGAGATGCAAAGGTAGCCTACGTAACACAAAAATCATCATGCTCATATTCACTGAGAAACAAGACCAAGAAGAAGCCTTAAATCTAAAGCACAACTTTTCGGTTAATTCACCAACTATATGGTGGCCAGTGCCAAGGAGGCAGCATAGAGGAGATATGGATCGATCGGTGGACACTGCGCTGCCCTGACCAAGGGGTCTTCTGCAAGAACCCCCGTTTGGCACCTCCCGAGCAGAGAGAAAGGAAAAGAACATCTACAGCAACGACCAAAGAAAGGAGTTTTTGTCATGATTGTAGTTAAACACAAGCAATTAAAGACAAAGAAGGAACTCAAACTAACATGGAAATAATTGAACAGCTCGACACAGTGTCAAAGGCAAACAAATGACAGGCGGCCTCTGAATGGATTGAAAACTGGGGCTGGGCCTAACATGTGGATGGATTTTAGGAGGACGCTGCTTAAATGGTCAGATGGCTCTCAGAGTTTGAGCTCTCGGTCAATTCTCCAACCAAAACAGGTCCCACCGAGATTTGAACTCGGATCGCTGGATTCAGAGTCCAAAGCTAACCATTATTACACCATATGGAACCCTAGCTACAAAAGCCTTGGCTCAGAGGGCCACAAAAGCAAGGACCTCTTAAGGGATTCGGTTGACCTTTCTTCTCTGGCAAGAAGACATCTGCTGAAAACCGGGATCGAGCCAGGGACCTTTAGATCTTCAGTCTAACGCTCTCCCAACTGAGCTATTTCTGCCACAACGTGAGGGACTATGATCGGGGGATTCCGTCACTTTATCAGAAGATCACAGCAGACCTCCGAGAGCACCAAAAGGCTGGCCCGTACGGGGGTCGAACCCGCGACCTTGGCGTTATTAGCACCGCTCTAACCAACTGAGCTAAACGGCCTGTCTTTGGCTGCTTCTCTGCCAACTTGATGCTTGCCGGTGATCCTGGGTAACAAAACCGCTTCAAAAGTGAGCCTTTCTAAGGGCTCGTCCGGGATTTGAACCGGGACCTCGCACCCAAAGCGAGAATCATACCCCTAGACCAACGAGCCACGTGAGACTCACGCAGAGCCACACCCGATGCTCACAGAGAGCCGCCAAGTCTTCCTGTAATTCACAGAGTTAGATGCTTAGGAAAAGTAGCACAGAAACCAACGGGCGGGCTCGTCCGGGATTTTTGAACCCGGGACCTCTAGCCAGAGGCATCAGGCTGCACTCAGTGCTTCAGGGACAGAAAGAAGGACCTTGAACTACCATGGGAGGCAACAAAACTTCTTGAGACAGTGTCAAAGCCAAATAAATGAAAGATGGCCTCCCAATGGATTGAAATTTGGGGCTGGACCTAACTGGCTGCACGAGGTGAGAGATGCAAAGGTAGCCTACGTAACACAAAAATCATCATGCTCATATTCACTGAGAAACAAGACCAAGAAGAGCCTTAAATCTAAAGCACAACTTTTCGGTTAATTCACCAACTATATGGTGGCCAGTGCCAAGGAGGCAGCATAGAGGAGATATGGAACGATCGGTGGACACTGCGCTGCCCTGACCAAGGGGTCTTCTGCAAGAACCCCGCTTTTGGCACCTCCCGAGCAGAGAAAGGAAAAGAACATCTACAGCAACGACCAAAGAAAGGTTTTTGTCATGATTGTAGTTAAACACAAGCAATTAAAGACAAAGAAGGAACTCAAACTAACATGGAAATAATTGAACAGCTCGACACAGTGTCAAAGGCAAACAAATGACAGGCGGCCTCTGAATGGATTGAAAACTGGGGCTGGGCCTAACATGTGGATGGATTTTAGGAGGACGCTGCTTAAATGGTCAGATGGCTCTCAGAGTTTGAGATCTCGGTCAATTCTCCAACCAAAACAGGTCCCACCGAGATTTGAACTCGGATCGCTGGATTCAGAGTCCAAAGTGCTAACCATTACACCATGGAACCCTAGCTAAAAAAGCCTTGGCTCAGAGAGGCCACAAAAGCAAGGACCTCTTAAGGGATTGGTTGACCTTTCTTCTCTGGCAAGAAGACATCTGCCGAAACCGGGATCGAGCCAGGGACCTTTAGATCTTCAGTCTAACGCTCTCCCAACTGAGCTATTTCGGCCACAACGTGAGGGACTATGATCGGGGGGGATTCCGTCACTTTATCAGAAGATCACAGCAGACCTCCGAGAGCACCAAAAGGCTGGCCCGCACGGGGTCGAACCCGCGACCTTGGCGTTATTAGCACCACGCTCTAACCAACTGAGCTAACCGGCCTGTCTTTGGCTGCTTCTCTGCCAACTTGATGCTTGCCGGTGATCCTGGGTAACAAAACCGCTTCAAAAGTGAGCCTTTCTAAGGGGCTCGTCCGGGATTTGAACCGGGACCTCTCGCACCCAAAGCGAGAATCATACCCCTAGACCCAGCCACGAGCCACGTGAGACTCACGCAGAGCCACCCGATGCTCACAGAGAGAGCCGCCAAGTCTTCCTGTAATTCACAGAGTTAGATGCTTAGGAAAAGTAGCACAGAAACCAACGGGCGGGCTCGTCCGGGATTTTTGAACCCGGGACCTCTAGCCAGAGGCATCAGGCTGCACTCAGTGCTTCAGGGACAGAAAGAAGGACCTTGAACTACCATGGGAGGCAACAAAACTTCTTGAGACAGTGTCAAAGCCAAATAAATGAAAGATGGCCTCCCAATGGATTGAAATTTGGGGCTGGACCTAACTGGCTGCACGAGGTGAGAGATGCAAAGGTAGCCTACGTAACACAAAAATCATCATGCTCATATTCACTGAGAAACAAGACCAAGAAGAGCCTTAAATCTAAAGCACAACTTTTCGGTTAATTCACCAACTATATGGTGGCCAGTGCCAAGGAGGCAGCATAGAGGAGATATGGAACGATCGGTGGACACTGCGCTGCCCTGACCAAGGGGTCTTCTGCAAGAACCCCCGTTTGGCACCTCCCGAGCAGAGAGAAAGGAAAAGAACATCTACAGCAACGACCAAAGAAAGGAGTTTTTGTCATGATTGTAGTTAAACACAAGCAATTAAAGACAAAGAAGGAACTCAAACTAACATGGAAATAATTGAACAGCTCGACACAGTGTCAAAGGCAAACAAATGACAGGCGGCCACTGAATGGGATTGAAAACTGGGGCTGGGCCTAACATGTGGATGGATTTTAGGGGGACGCTGCTTAAATGGTCAGATGGCTCTCAGAGTTTGAGATCTCGGTCAATTTTCCAACCAAAACAGGTCCCACCGAGATTTGAACTCGGATCGCTGGATTCAGAGTCCAAAGTGCTAACCATTACACCATGGAACCCTAGCTACAAAAGCCTTGGCTCAGAGGTCCACAAAAGCAAGGACCTTTTAAGGGATTCGGTTGACCTTTCTTCTCTGGCAAGAAGACATCTGCCGAAACCGGGATCGAGCCAGGGACCTTTAGATCTTCAGTCTAACGCTCTCCCAACTGAGCTATTTCGGCCACAACGTGAGGGACTATGATCAGGGGATTCCGTCACTTTATCAGAAGATCACAGCAGACCTCCGAGAGCACCAAAAGGCTGGCCCGTCGGGGTCGAACCCGCGACCTTGGCGTTATTAGCACCACGCTCTAACCAACTGAGCTAACCGGCCTGTCTTTGGCTGCTTCTCTGCCAACTTGATGCTTGCCGGTGATCCTGGGTAACAAAACCGCTTCAAAAGTGAGCCTTTCTAAGGGCTCGTCCGGGATTTGAACCGGGACCTCTCGCACCCAAAGCGAGAATCATACCCCTAGACCAACGAGCCACGTGAGACTCACGCAGAGCCACCCGATGCTCACAGAGAGCCGCCAAGTCTTCCTGTAATTCACAGAGTTAGATGCTTAGGAAAAGTAGCACAGAAACCAAACGGCGGGCTCGTCCGGGATTTTTGAACCCGGGACCTCTAGCCAGAGGCATCAGGCTGCACTCAGTGCTTCAGGGACAGAAAGAAGGACCTTGAACTACCATGGGAGGCAACAAAACTTCTTGAGACAGTGTCAAAGCCAAATAAATGAAAGATGGCCTCCCAATGGATTGAAATTTGGGGCTGGACCTAACTGGCTGCACGAGGTGAGAGATGCAAAGGTAGCCTACGTAACACAAAAATCATCATGCTCATATTCACTGAGAAACAAGACCAAGAAGAGCCTTAAATCTAAAGCACAACTTTTCGGTTAATTCACCAACTATATGGTGGCCAGTGCCAAGGAGGCAGCATAGAGGAGATATGGAACGATCGGTGGACACTGCGCTGCCCTGACCAAGGGGTCTTCTGCAAGAACCCCCGTTTGGCACCTCCCGAGCAGAGAGAAAGGAAAAGAACATCTACAGCAACGACCAAAGAAAGGAGTTTTTGTCATGATTGTAGTTAAACACAAGCAATTAAAGACAAAGAAGGAACTCAAACTAACATGGAAATAATTGAACAGCTCGACACAGTGTCAAAGGCAAACAAATGACAGGCGGCCTCTGAATGGATTGAAAACTGGGGCTGGGCCTAACATGTGGATGGATTTTAGGAGGACGCTGCTTAAATGGTCAGATGGCTCTCAGAGTTTGAGCTCTCGGTCAATTCTCCAACCAAAACAGGTCCCACCGAGATTTGAACTCGGATCGCTGGATTCAGAGTCCAAAGTGCTAACCATTACACCATGGAACCCTAGCTACAAAAGCCTTGGCTCAGAGGGCCACAAAAGCAAGGACCTCTTAAGGGATTCGGTTGACCTTTCTTCTCTGGCAAGAAGACATCTGCGAAACCCGGATCGAGCCAGGGACCTTTAGATCTTCAGTCTAACGCTCTCCCAACTGAGCTATTTCGGCCACAACGTGAGGGACTATGATCGGGGGGGATTCCGTCACTTTATCAGAAGATCACAGCAGACCTCCGAGAGCACCAAAAGGCTGGCCCGTCCGGGGTCGAACCCGCGACCTTGGCGTTATTAGCACCACGCTCTAACCAACTGAGCTAACCGGCCTGTCTTTGGCTGCTTCTCTGCCAACTTGATGCTTGCCGGTGATCCTGGGTAACAAAACCGCTTCAAAAGTGAGCCTTTCTAAGGGCTCGTCCGGGATTTGAACCGGGACCTCTCGCACCCAAAGCGAGAATCATACCCTAGACCAACGAGCCACGTGAGACTCACGCAGAGCCACCCGATGCTCACAGAGAGCCGCCAAGTCTTCCTGTAATTCACAGAGTTAGATGCTTAGGAAAAGTAGCACAGAAACCAACGGCGGGCTCGTCCGGGATTTTTGAACCCGGGACCTCTAGCCAGAGGCATCAGGCTGCACTCAGTGCTTCAGGGACAGAAAGAAGGACCTTGAACTACCATGGAGGCAACAAAACTTCTTGAGACAGTGTCAAAGCCAAATAAATGAAAGATGGCCTCCCAATGGATTGAAATTTGGGGCTGGACCTAACTGGCTGCACGAGGTGAGAGATGCAAAGGTAGCCTACGTAACACAAAAATCATCATGCTCATATTCACTGAGAAACAAGACCAAGAAGAGCCTTAAATCTAAAGCACAACTTTTCGGTTAATTCACCAACTATATGGTGGCCAGTGCCAAGGAGGCAGCATAGAGGAGATATGGAACGATCGGTGGACACTGCGCTGCCCTGACCAAGGGTCTTCTGCAAGAACCCCGTTTGGCACCTCCCGAGCAGAGAAAAAGAACATCTACAGCAACGACCAAAGAAAGGAGTTTTTGTCATGATTGTAGTTAAACACAAGCAATTAAAGACAAAGAAGGAACTCAAACTAACATGGAAATAATTGAACAGCTCGACACAGTGTCAAAGGCAAACAAATGACAGGCGGCCTCTGAATGGATTGAAAACTGGGGCTGGGCCTAACATGTGGATGGATTTTAGGAGGACGCTGCTTAAATGGTCAGATGGCTCTCAGAGTTTGAGATCTCGGTCAATTTTCCAACCAAAACAGGTCCCACCGAGATTTGAACTCGGATCGCTGGATTCAGAGTCCAATGTGCTAACCATTACACCATGGAACCCTAGCTTCAAAAAGCTTGGCTCAGAGGTCCACAAAAGCAAGGACCTCTTAAGGGATTCGGTTGACCTTTCTTCTCTGGCAAGAAGACATCTGCGAAACCGGGATCGAGCCAGGACCTTTAGATCTTCAGTCTAACGCTCTCCCAACTGAGCTATTTCGGCCACAACGTGAGGGACTATGATCGGGGGATTCCGTCACTTTATCAGAAGATCACAGCAGACCTCCGAGAGCACCAAAAGGCTGGCCCGTCGGGGTCAAACCCGCGACCTTGGCGTTATTAGCACCACGCTCTAACCAACTGAGCTAACCGGCCTGTCTTTGGCTGCTTCTCTGCCAACTTGATGCTTGCCGGTGATCCTGGGTAACAAAACCGCTTCAAAAGTGAGCCATTCTAAGGGCTCGTCCGGGATTTGAACCCGGGACCTCTCGCACCCAAAGCGAGAATCATACCCCTAGACCAACGAGCCACGTGAGACTCACGCAGAGCCACCCGATGCTCACAGAGAGCCGCCAAGTCTTCCTGTAATTCACAGAGTTAGATGCTTAGGAAAAGTAGCACAGAAACCAACGGCGGGCTCGTCCGAGATTTTTGAACCCGGGACCTCTAGCCAGAGGCATCAGGCTGCACTCAGTGCTTCAGGGACAGAAAGAAGGACCTTGAACTACCATGGGAGGCAACAAAACTTCTTGAGAAAGTGTCAAAGCCAAATAAATGAAAGATGGCCTCCCAATGGATTGAAATTTGGGGCTGGACCTAACTGGCTGCACGAGGTGAGAGATGCAAAGGTAGCCTACGTAACACAAAAATCATCATGCTCATATTCACTGAGAAACAAGACCAAGAAGAGCCTTAAATCTAAAGCACAACTTTTCGGTTAATTCACCAACTATATGGTGGCCAGAGCCAAGGAGGCAGCATAGAGGAGATATGGAACGATCGGTGGACACTGCGCTGCCCTGACCAAGGGGTTTTCTGCAAGAACCCCCGTTTGGCACCTCCCGAGCAGAGAGAAAGGAAAAGAACATCTACAGCAACGACCAAAGAAAGAAGTTTTTGTCATGATTGTAGTTAAACACAAGCAATTAAAGACAAAGAAGGAACTCAAACTAACATAGAAATAATTGAAAAGCTCGACACAGTGTCAAAGGCAAACAAATGACAGGCGGCCTCTGAATGGATTGAAAACTGGGGCTGGGCCTAACATGTGGATGGATTTTAGGGAGGACGCTGCTTAAATGGTCAGATGGCTCTCAGAGTTTGAGCTCTCGGTCAATTCTCCAACCAAAACAGGTCCCACCGAGATTTGAACTCGGATCGCTGGATTCAGAGTCCAAAGTGCTAACCATTACACCATGGAACCCTAGCTACAAAAGCCTTGGCTCAGAGGGCCACAAAAGCAAGGACCTCTTAAGGGATTCGGTTGACCTTTCTTCTTTGGCAAGAAGACATCTGCCGAAACCCGGGATCGAGCCAGGGACCTTTAGATCTTCAGTCTAACGCTCTCCCAACTGAGCTATTTCGGCCACAACGTGAGGGACTATGATCGGGGGATTCGTCACTTTATCAGAAGATCACAGCAGACCTCAGAGAGCACCAAAAGGCTGGCCCGTACGGGGGTCGAACAACAACAAACCATGGTTCACTGGTAAATGAGCGTGCTGTTCTCCAACGGGGTTCGCTTCCCAAAATACACAGACTGAACGGAGTGTCTTTCAGGGGTTTGACTCTACCACAATGGCACACCCCACCCACATGGCGGTCCTTGGTGGTTCAGTGGTAGAATTTTTGCCTGCCACGCAGGAGACCCGGGTTCGATTCCTGGCCAATGCTGGCAGAAGCATTGCCTATGCAGTGGCGGAGGAGAACACAACCTGGTTTAGCTGTCCTTAAAATTGAACCTGAAATTAAGTTCTACTCATAAAATACCTGCGAATGTCATTGCTTTTTTTTTTAATTTAACATTGGTTAATAATACCTTCCTGATAGAGACTGGAAGAATTCTCACCTGCCACACGGGAAATCTGTGACCGATTCCCGGCCAATTAAAAAAAAAAGGTTACCATTATTTCAGAATTGTGAGTCTTTAAAACTCTTCTTAATACTAAAGCATGTTTTGCTTAAGGGACTTTCATCTTTCTTTTCAGTCACGTGATTCATAAGTCTGTCCAACGAGCTGCTTTGGGAGCTCCTGTTTACTGCTTGGTCCATCTCATAACGACCTACAGATAAGAGCTGAAAACAGCTATACCTGTGCTTAGGATTGTAAAACAATGGACTAATGAAACAGAGACAAACTTACAAACCTGTTTCTCTCTCACCTTTGGGACTGTCTTTAAAGCTGCTGCCACAGAAACGGTAACATCATATATCAGTTTCTGTGAGGACATATGCATTCCTACCAGGACTTATTTAACTTATAACAACAACAAACCATGGTTCACTGGTAAATGAGCGTGCTGTTCTCTGAAATGAGGTTTCCTTTTTTTCAGAATTATTAGTCTTTAAAACTCTTCTTAACGCTAAAGCATGTTTTGCTAAAGGGACTTCCTTCTTCCTTTTCGGTCACGTGACTCATCAGTCTGTCCAACTAGCTGCTTTGGGAGCTCCTGTTCACTGCTTGGTCCATCTCATAACGACCTACAGATAAGAGCTGAAAACAGCTATACCTGTGCTTAGGATTGTAAAACAATGGACTAACGAAACAGAGACAAAATTACAAACCTGTTTCTCTGTCACCTTTGGGACTGTCTTTGAAGCTGCTGCCACAGAAACGGTAACATCATATATCAGTTTCTGTGAGGACATATGCATTCCTACCAGGACTTGTTTAACTTATAACAACAACAAACCATAGTTCACTGGTAAATGAGCGTGCTGTTCTCCAACGGGGTTCGCTTCCCAAAATACACAGACTGAACGGAGTGTCTTTCAGGGGTTTGACTCTAGCACAATGGCACACCCCACCCACATGGCGGTCCTTGGTGGTTCAGTGGTAGAATTCTCGCCTGCTACGCGGGAGACCCGGGTTCGATTCCCGGCCAATGCTGGCAGAACCATTGCCTATGCAGTGGCGGACGAGACCACACCCTGGTTTTGCTGTCCTTAAAATTGAACCTGAAATTAAGTTCTACTCATAAAATACCTGCGAATGTCGTTGTTTTTTTTTTTTATTTAACATTGGTCAATAATACCTTCCTGATAGAGACTGGAAGAATTCTCGCCTGCCACACGGGAAACCTGTGACCGATTCCCGGCCAATTAAAAAAAAGGTTACCATCATTTCAGAATTGTGAGTCTTTAAAACTCTTCTTAACACTAAAGCATGTTTTGCTTAAGGGACTTTCATCTTTCTTTTCAGTCACGTGATTCATCAGTCTGTCCATCGAGCTGCTTTGGGAGATCCTGTTTACTGCTTGGTCCATCTCATAACGACCTACAAATAAGAGCTGAAAACAGCTATACCTGTGCTTAGGATTGTAAAACAACGGACTAACGAAACAGAGACAAACTTACAAACCTGTTTCTCTCTCACCTTTGGGACTGTCTTTGAAGCTGCTGCCACAGAAACGGTAACATCATATATCAGTTTCTGTGAGGACATATGCATTCCTACCAGGACTTATTTAACTTATAACAACAACAAACCATGGTTCACTGGTAAATGAGCGTGCTGTTCTCTGAAATGAGGTTTCCTTTTTTTCAGAATTATTAGTCTTTAAAACTCTTCTTAACGCTAAAGCATGTATTGCTAAAGGGACTTCTCTCTTCCTTTTCGGTCACGTGACTCATCAGTCTGTCCAATTAGCTGCTTTGGGAGCTCCTGTTTACTGCTTGGTCCATCTCATAACGACCTACAGATAAGAGCTGAAAACAGCTATACCTGTGCTTAGGATTGTAAAACAATGGACTAACGAAACAGAGACAACCTTACAAACCTGTCTCTCTCTCACCTTTGGGACTGTCTTTGAAGCTGCTGCCACAGAAACGGTAACATCATATATCAGTTTCTGTGAGGACATATGCATTCCTACCAGGACTTATTTAACTTATAACAACGACAAACCATGGTTCACTGGTAAATGAGCGTGCTGTTCTCTGAAATGAGGTTTCCTTTTTTCAGAATTATTAGTCTTTAAAACTCTTCTTAACGCTAAAGCATGTATTGCTAAAGGGACTTCTCTCTTCCTTTTCGGTCACGTGACTCATCAGTCTGTCCAATTAGCTGCTTTGGGAGCTCCTGTTTACTGCTTGGTCCATCTCATAACGACCTACAGATAAGAGCTGAAAACAGCTATACCTGTGCTTAGGATTGTAAAACAATGGACTAACGAAACAGAGACAACCTTACAAACCTGTCTCTCTCTCACCTTTGGGACTGTCTTTGAAGCTGCTGCCACAGAAACGGTAACATCATATATCAGTTTCTGTGAGGACATATGC